>NC_056743.1:647832590-647835090 GCF_019279795.1 Protopterus annectens
TTCTCAAATTGTTTCCTCGCCCACACGCATCCATAAACCCACCAACAAAGAATCCATCCTCGATTGGATCCTTATAAATACTCTGTACCCTAACTACATGGTAGGCATCATCCCTGAAGATATTGATTTGGATCCTTATAAATACTCTCTACCCTAACTACACTGTAGGCATCATCCCTGAAGATGGGTGATCACTAACTTATTTACTTCGACATAAGACCAATACACACAAACCTACAACCTTCAGAACCACTCACTCCTATAAACACTTTAACCCTGAACAATTCCAAAATGAACTAAGCCTTTGTAACTGGTCACCTTTAAAACACCTTCAACTTGATGAAACAGTGGCCTATTTCAATTCTAAGTTCCTTGAAATCCTCAACCTCCATGCCCCTACCCGTACCCTTAGGAATAGGACCAAAATTGCACCTTGGCTTACAAAAGAAACCAAGCACAAAATGTTGCTGAGAAGCAACTATGGTCAAGATGGCATGCTTCCCCATCTGATCACATACAATTTAAACCGCTTAGAAACTCTACTAAAGCATCTGTACTATTGGACAAAAAAAATTTTTCTTTCAACTCTAGCAAAAACAACCACCAAAGCCCTAAGAAATTCTGGTCAGGGATCAATACACTCCTTCATCCAGGCACCTCCAAATCACCCACCCCTTCTGGTATCACCAGAGACGCTCCCAAACAAATTGCTGACTCCTTCAACTTCTTTACTGAAGCTATCCAGTCTCTTGCTATAACTCACTACCTCCTGTATGTACTTTTTCACCCCCCTACTCCTTTACCTCTCCACCCACTTTCCAATTCCAACCTGTCCCTCCATCCCTTATCAGTACCCTCCTACAAAAACTCAAACCCTCTACCCCTCTGCAGACCTACTTACCTGCTCAGTATCTTCAAATTGCAGCCAAAGTAATTGCTTACCCTATCTCAATTTTAATTAACAGAACCATAAAAGCAGGTACTATCCCATCCATCTGGAAAATCTCACATATTATCCCCCTTCATAAGGGTGGAAACTCAACAGAACTTTCAAACTTTCGTCCACTTGCCCTACTTTTTCTCTTAGCTAAACTCATGGAAAAATGCATCCACCGACAACTACTTGACCACCTCCTTCTAAATGGACTACTAGCTCACTCAGCATGGCTTTTGTCCCTTCCATAGCACTACTACTGCCCTTCTTTCATTTACTGATCACATCAACAAAAACCATAACAACAACTTCCTCTCATCTGCTGCCTTTATTGATCTTTCTAAAACATTCAATGTGGTTAATCATCATATTCTCTCGAATCTTCTGAAATCACTCTCACTTGGCACTGAAGCACTGCAGTGGTTCAAGTCTTACTTAGATAATCGGAAACAGGCAGTGCTCTGGGAAAATGCTCTATCCACCCCTCTTCTTTCTCCCTTGGTGTACCCCCAAGGATCTATTTTAGGCCCTTTTTTATTCTCAATCTTTATCGAAGATCTAGCTTCTAGTATCCCCCAAGCTGTAACCATACAATATGCTGATGATTCCACCTTAGTCTCCTCAGCCACAAGCCCATCTGAACTTCAGACCCTCACCCAAAAAGTCTTTGAGCTTGTAGAATGTTTTTTACAGCAATGTCTCCTCCTTAACCCTAAAAAGACTAAACTACTATTTACTCCAACACAAAAATCTACTCCACTTCATTTCTCTATCGTATCCAAAAACGGCACAGTCATATCTCGACACAGCAACCAAACTTTTAGGGGTTACTATTGACCATAGCCTTAACTATGACACTCGTATTAATACCACAATAAAATAAACAAAAAACTTGGCTCCCTCTACAAAATCAAGCCCTTCCTCACTCCTACAGCTAGAACTACCATTGCCCACACCCACCTTATCTCTACTCTCTTCTGTGCCTCACCTATATATACTAATCTATCTAAAACTAACCGTCTCCTATAACAGTATAGCCAGATTTTCTACCAGCTCCCCATTTAGAACACACAGCTGCCTAAATTTAAAACCACTCTGGCTTGAAGTGCACAATCAATCATTTTTTATTTCAGCAACTAATTGTCACCCAAAAAATCCTTTATTACCCAGATAAAACACCAGTTCTTACAAATCTCATCAGTCCATATAAAAATCTTTCTAACCTTCGCTCATCTAACAATTAGTATCTACACATCAATCCAACAATAAAGCATGTGACTTCCTTTTCTCCTACACAGTGGGGAAAAGCTGGAACCTACTTCCTGGAGACCTCTCTGATATCTCCTCTACTTTTCTTTTCAAAAAAAACTTAAACTTAATCTTACTAGCTGCTGGCTCTGTCCCTGCAGCAACCTTGACTAAAACTCTCTCCTGTTACATCACCATGTTACTTTTCCTTAGCTATTCCACCTTATATTCTTCATATTCTAAACGTCACTTTACATGAAAGTTGGACTTAGTTTACCCAGCTAGACTTAATAGAAACTCTACCTACTTCCTGCTGTA
>NC_056743.1:647842590-647852590 GCF_019279795.1 Protopterus annectens
TTGCTAGTGGTGGGAAGGGGGAGGGCAGAATTGTGTTTCTTACTGTTCCACTGCACTGTCATCAGGTGATATTGATGCAACTTCCCTGCTAGGGAAGTGTGTGCCTCACCTTACAGATATTCTGGGACTGTATAACCTGTCTCCTCACCACTATAGAGTGTGCAACATGTTAATGACATCCTGAAGGCTATGGCAGAAACCTACTGGAGTGTTTCCCAGACATGTTAAGGCTGTGTAAAAAGGCTTTGAGCAGGATGAACAAGTGTCCTATGATGCAGTTTTGGGCATATGTGTTGTGCTATACTAGTGTTCAGCCACAATGTGTGGGTTCTATATTGGTGTCATGAGCCAAGGCTGCAGCAACTATTGAGTGTCACAAAATATGAACAGGTGGAAGGTGTTGCTATGTATGGGTACACTTGAAATGTTACAGTATATTTTAATTTTGTCCACGGTACTTGCACTCAACTAGAGTGACGTGTCATATTTGTGTATGCAGGAAACAATATAGTTGGGATGTTTGCCAGATATTTGAATCCAGTGCTGGTGCTGTGCAGATGTGTTGGTTATGATCCTACTTGTCTCACACACTGCTTGGCAGTTGATAGAGTAGTAGCCCTTCCTGTTCACAAATATATGGGTCTGTGGGCCAGGTTAGGTCTTTATTGTTACATATGTGCAATCTATGGCACCTAGTACCTTTAGGGAAGTAGGTGATGTCATAGAAGGCACACGTTATTGTTTTTCTCTTTTAGTGAGCTAGGAAAGTAAATGTTTCTCCACTGTATAAGTATTGTACTGATGAACTTGAGTATTCTGAAGGTGGGGTTTGTGAAATACCCATCATTTTCTCAGGTCTCTGAAGAGTCTCTTCAGTTGTTTGGGAAGAGCTTTATGTACCTTTATCTCCACAGGTAAAGGAAGACCATACAATTCGTGTGTCTGTGTGTGCCTCTGTGTGTGTGCCTCTGTCTGTGTGTGTGTGCCTCTGTCTGTGTGTGTGTGCCTCTGTCTGTGTGTGTGTGTGTGTCTGTCTGTCTGTCTGTGTGTGTGTTTGTGTGTCTGTCTGTCTGTGTGTGTGTGCGCCTCTGTCTGTGAGTGTGTGTGTGCGCCTCTGTCTGTGTGTGTGTGTGTCTCTGTCTGTGTGTGTGTGTCTGTCTGTGTGTGTGTGTCTGTCTGTGTGTGTGTGTCTGTCTGTGTGTGTGCGCCTCTGTCTGTGTGTGTGCGCCTCTGTCTGTGTGTGTGCGCCTCTGTCTGTGTGTGTGCGCCTCTGTCTGTGTGTGTGTCGTCTGTCTGTGTGTGTGTCTCTGTCTGTCTGTGTGTGTGTCTCTGTCTGTCTGTGTGTGTGTCTCTGTCTGTCTGTGTGTGTGTCTCTGTCTGTCTGTGTGTGTGTCTCTGTCTGTCTGTGTGCGCCTCTGTCTGTCTGTGTGCGCCTCTGTCTGTCTGTGTGCGCCTCTGTCTGTCTGTGTGCGCCTCTGTCTGTCTGTGTGCGCCTCTGTCTGTGTGCGCCTCTGTCTGGGTCTGTGTGTCTGTGCGTGTGTAAAACATGTCGGACAAGACCAGTACAATCTCCTGATTGACTCTAAAGTAATCTGTAATCTTGTCATTGGTGAAACTGACGTAAGTCAGCCATTGGTTTTGCCTTTTACTTTGGTGCCAGATAATACCATGTATACTGGTGAGAGCAAGTGGTCCTAGGGATTACAGCATACTGCTTTGTGATGGCTGTTGTAAATCCATGCATTCCTGCTACATCTCAAAATGAAATTTTTGGCATTCTTTGCCCTTTTATAATCCGATATAAAGAGCTGCGTAGTTTATGCTATAGATAACGGAGTCATAATTATGTTCACCATGTGTGCATTTTGATATTACAGTATCATTTTAGTTTCCCGTTTCATTTTCATGTCATAATGCAGTCACTTGCATGTATCTTCTGTTGTGCAGCTTGCTATTTCTTTTCAGATTAAATTGTTTCTCTTTTTACCTTACAAATCGCAGAGTGCAGGTGTCCATTAGAAATTGTTGCTAATGTATGGTGTTACTCTTATGATTTTGTGATATGGATTTTCTGACTTCAAACTTTTTGTTTCTCTGTGCTTGTAGGCAAATCAAATGGCCACTGCTGGCAACAATGGGAATGATTTACTTACTGTAATGGATGGTGATTTAAATACTTTTCATGGTTCCACTTCTGAAGGAGGGATAGCAGGAGATGAAGAACATGTAACTGAGGTTTGTTTTTCTTAACTTTGTAGTCTGGTAGTAGCATTATGTAGTGCTTCACTGACAATCCCAAGGAAGTAGAGCTGATTGCAAAGCTCTTATAATGATGGTTTGACAATTGTATAAATCTGGTCTAGCTCATCGTACGTCTGCCTTCTCCACTGTCATTGTCTGAGTTATAATGCACTGTGGCTTTAGTATACTTTACATTTATTCTTTAAGTATATTTCTTTGCTTTTTTTCTCTAATGTGTCTGCCTCAACTATATACTGTATAGTACTGAATGTGATTTTATAAAAACATTGGGGGAAACATGGGTAAAGAACATAAATGAAACACTGAAATAAATCAGTTAAAGAAGAAATCTTCTTTTTGAAGTGAGATGCAGAAACAAAATTGCAGTATCCTGATTTGCTAAAAACACAGATTGGGGCACCATAGGTATTAATGAACAGGAGAGAATAGACTGCATGTACAAACTCCTCAACGTTTTGTATTAGAAAGTCAGTGGTGATAGAAGACAAGTGAAGTTCTTTTGCGGGAGTACATACAATAATATGGATCATCATTGCAGTGAGTATTGCTCCTGTCAGTGGGAGTTTCCAATTTACTTTTAAGGAAAACCACACAAATACATGCGTAGTTTCCGTTGCTTATGCAGGAGGATATGCTGCATGTCATATTGGCCATTAAGACTCCGGCTTTGCTGTTAAAGATAAATAAATAAAAGCAGAGTGCGAGTGAGTGCATACACACTCGCAATATGCATGGGGGGGGGGCAACAGATTGAAATGGATGAATGGGTAGTCAGCATGAGCTTTCATTAATAATGCAATAACCTATTCTTGGGGGTGGTGGGAATGAACATTATCATGCTTTTATGCAGGCATCTTCATATGTGGAGCCTCACTCAGTGTTGTTGTTGTGTCTTTCGGCTTTTCCCGGTTAGGGGTTGCCACAGTGGAACTCCGGTCCGCTAATGATTGGCATTAGATTTTTATATGCCGAGTTGCCGACCCTGATGCGCAACCTTCAGCGAAGGTACACCCATTCACGCATGTCTCCACACAGAAGACTCTTTAGCTGAGAATCGAACAGGACAACATCTTACTGTGAGGCGACAGTGCTACTGCAGGACCACCACATCACTCAGTGTCCATAACTGAAATTTAAGGACTCTAACAGTTGGGGAAAAAAGCAAGATGTACATTCACATGTAGGTAGGATGTGTATTATTTGGGGAGAATCGGCATAACTTTAAATTACTGTCTTCCCCATATTCCTGTTGCATTTCCTGCATTAGGCTTTTCCACAAACTGCTTTCTTAGGATATGATGCTGTCCATAGGGGGTACTTGGTAATTACAGAGGACATGGAAAGGGTGGCAGAGGTTTATTTATGCTTTGTGACCGTGCCAAGTGAGCAGTGTTTCTTTATCTTGGGGTAGGGGTGGGGTTAATGGATTGGAGAAGGTTGCAAAAAAAGCTGGAATTGATTTAAAAAAAATGTAGCTGTGAACTCTGCAGAAGTATACGTTACCGCTACTAAATGCCCTGCAGAATGTAGATGAGTATGAAGTAGATCAGTAAGTGGTGCAGGTGAAGTGGAAAGAGGTTAGAAAGACTGTGTTATTGTGCTGAGGAGAGCAAAAAGCTATGTTGGAAAGTATTTCCATTCTCTCTAGGAGAAGGAACAGCATACAAGAAGTGGAGATGAGTATAGTGGTAAGAATAGTACTTTTAATGCATTCTGGCAGCTGGCATAAAAGATTAAGGCAGTGAGCTGCTAATAAGCTTCACATTGTAGTTCAAGTCTTGATTCCCTCACACTTCATTCGCCTACTGCGTGACTATGAGGAAGTCATGTAATTAGTTATCCTAGGTCATCCCTTCAAAGAGACTTGTACTTAATGGGGTGTACTCTGTTAAAAATGAAAGAAAACTATATTGACTATTAAAGTTCCAAGAAGAAGAGGTTTACATGCAAGAAACAAGGAATTGAGAGGAACAAAACAGGAAGGGATGAAGATGCTATGGAATTTACTTGGTACAAATAATATGGCACTGAGCGATAGTTCTTAGATGTGAGCACAATTTTGCTAATGATGTGACATTTTATCAATTGGAGTGTACAGTGAGGAGTACAGTATTCTTAAGATCAGAAGACCTGCATGAATGAAACAGCACCTATAAAGGGTATCTAAGACAGTAACAAAGAATGTAAGAGCATGGTAAAATAAATTATTGGGGTAGATATCACAGGCAAGGGCAAGAGATAGAAAGTGTATAATAGAGGAGATTGAGAAAAGAAATTAAAAACGGAATCAGGTTTGTCAGAGCTAAAGGTGCACCCCTGGATTAGGTGAGGTAGGGAGTTAATGCTGTTGCATTCCCTACAAGTGGCTGCCAATTGTCCAAAATTAAATCTTGTTTACAATGGCAGTTGAAATCTGTCATGATTTAGAATAGGAACAAGAAATATTGCAAAGAAAAATTAATGAAATAATATGCAGTTATTTTACATATGTCATAAAATTTGCCATTAAAGGCATACCCCTGTAAAGTGGAAAGGCATTTGGAAAGTTCAGACTATATTTGTGTCGTTTTACTCATTCTCTGTCTAATATGTCTAGGTATCTAAAGAATAGAGGAGAGGCATAAATGTAAACATAGCGACCAAACCAAGGCTGTTTATCTACATCTGTATTGTTTTTGTCTTGTTTTGCCCAGGTATATCTAAGTGTGCTGTGGTGTGGAGGGCAGCTTGGAATTGCTTTATATGACACTGACAAATACTTCATCTACTTTATGCCTGATACACCAGAAACTGATGACCTTAAGCTCTTCACTAAAGGTATTGTTACAAGTGGATTGTTACTGAAGAGTAACTAGACAGCTTGGATTTTTCAATTTCATTTATAATTTGTGTAGCACTTAAGACGAGTTTAAGTTTTGCTATCTGCATGCATAAGAATGTACTAAATCTTCTACTCCGTGGAATATCAGATGTAGATGCATGCAAAACCTAGTATAAATCTGTTTCTTGAACTCATGATATTAAATCCAAGGATAGAGTTTTAAAAATAGATAAAGTTCAAGGGCACTCTGGAAATTCTGATATTACCACTGAACGTTATTAAATAAGTCATAATTAGTGCTTTCGAAGGAATGTTTCAGAAATAGTTTTGCATTTCATTGTCACCATTTTATCATTGGACATTAACAATCTGTTCTACTACTAGTGGCCTCTGTACACCTGAATGAAGGTTGACAGTGTGGGTCGTCCCAAAAAGTATGAGGAGGGTGGGATGTGGGGAGAATGGCTAGTAGATGTAAAAATTAACCTGTGGTTGAAATGCATTCACAAGTATTTGCCTACTTACTCAGATGCACTACATTTTTGTCACTATGAAAATTGAGATTCCATCTCAGAAGTGTTACAGAAGTATTAATATTTTGGGGGCCCTAACAAGTTTTAACATGGCATATAAGAATACAAACCTATCTCTCTAATCTGCAATCACCCTTTCTCAGTCATCCCCACCCTATTATCTGTACAATCTCCTGTTTGTCTCATTCAGCATCTCCCCTCCAGGTATCTCCTTTCTTTCCCTTCCATTGTACGGATGTCTCATTGCTATTAGTGGCTCTCAAAGAAGAAGCTTCTGTGTTTATACAACAGACAGAGACTGATTTGTGATCATACTGTTTCTACAAATGCCGATATCACACAAGAGTAGTTTGTCATACAGAGGTATATTCAAATCCTCCTCATTTTATTTGTGCGTGCTTATTAATAGATGTGAGTGAGAATGATGGTTAGAATAGATGACTTTTAAATTTAGCTGCCTTGGTATTAATTAGATCCATCTAAATCTCTGTGGTTTGCTCATGTGACTGTTCATGACTACCAAATGCATACTTTACCCTGTAGTTGTAGTTCAGTAAACCATCAATGCCAACCAACATTTAGGAAGCTATGCATATACAACATGTGCAATAGTTTAGTAATGTGACTTAGGATTCTGCTCCCTTTTCTTGCATACCCAACATGTAAAAGCAAATTACTTTGTTGTCCCCACTGCAACACTATTAAGCTCCAACTACAGTGCATAAACAAAACCTGTAACATACAGGCATGAGCATTAACTTAAATCTGCAAACAGATGTGCAGAACATTAGTGTCTTTACTTAAAATGTTGCATACTTATTAGTCAAAATTAATATTTCACAGGATAGCATATGTAGTGTTACACAAATTATTTTCAGTTTAAATTTGTAGAAAAACAGTCACAAAGCATTGCATGTTGCAAATTTGACTAATTCCTGTTTTAATGCAGAACATTGTGTCAGCAAAATCATTCAGTTACTTATTCATATTGGGCAATATAGATTTAAGGAATGTGCATCAGTGTTTTATTTCTGAGTAGGAGAGCTATTCGAGTTTCACACTAGTGTTTCCAAATGGACAAGTGGCTGGGTAGCAAGGTCTGCTTTACAGTGTTGGGGGACTGCAGATAATTATCCCCCAAAGAATTAAATGAGCCATGGGGGCTCAAGCAGAAATATTTTAATTAGCATAGTCGCAGTAGTATTAAATTGATTCATTTCCACTCACTGCGAATTGAAAAAATACATTGGCTTTAACAGAATTAATAAAATCAAATGGCTCCAACATAATTTTAAAGCTGGTAAACACATTTTAAAGAAATTAATAGCTAGAACCACATACACCGTAGATATAGCCAACCTGCTGGCATGCAGGTTCAGTGAAAACTTTACCCCCTGTCCCCCCCATCAGTAAACCAGGACATCCCCAGCACCTTCCCCCTCCCCTCATCACTAGGGAACAGGTCTTTAATGCCCTCTCAAAGGCAAAAAATATTCTCCTTGGAACCAAACAACATCCCTGGCTGTATCCTGCATGAGCTCTCTGCTCCTTTAGGCACCCTATTCAACATAAGCCTGGGCACCAGCTTCATCCAGCCAAATGAAGAACAGCCACTGTCATCCCTGTACATAAATGTGGAGCGTCCAATGACCCAGGCAATTATAGGCCCATCAGCCAAACCATCCTTATCTGTAAGGCCATGGAATGCATTATCATGGACCTTATAAACAAGGACATTGGCAACCTCCAAACACTTGACCCCACACAGTTTGGTTTTCTCAGAGGGAGAAACTTGGTTGACTTCGAAACAGTCAAAGCCATGGCTGAGGGGAAGACTGTGCACACTGCCTACCTTGACCTAGCCAAAGCCTTCGATACTATTCCCCACTTGGGCAGAATATATCCACTCTCCCAGCTAGGCATCAACCCGTATGTTACCAGATGGGTAGCTAACTGGCTCACTGATAGAACCCACTCAGTCAAAATAGGGGAAGCCACCTCTAGTAGTAGACCCGTAATGAGCGGTGTACCCCAAGGATCTGTCTTGGAGCCTCTATTGTTTGGGGTATTCTTTTCTGAGGTACAAGCCAAAACCAATGGTCTGTGGCTGACCAAGTTTGCAGATGACTGCAAGCTGGGTGCTGTCTTAAATTCCCCTAGTAATGTGAACATCCTCCAAGAGAGCCTTACCCAAACTACTGACTGGTGCCAGAAGCATGGCCTCAAACTGAATGCCAAGAAATGCATAATTATCCCCTTTGGGGAAAATGGGAGTCCCCACTAATTATCACATTAATAACAACATGCTAAGTACGCAATCAGTCGTGAGGGACTTGGGCACCCAAGTTGATAGCAACCTGACTTTTGACCACCATATTGTCTCCATTGTATGGATGGCTTTCTACATGTCCCACCTAATAAGTAAACGTATTTCATCCGGGAACAAGGAGGTCATGACATCCCTGTACTCCTCCCTTATCAGACCCATTATTGAGTACATTGCCCCCTTCAGCATGCACCTTGCCTAGCACATGCAGCAGCTAGAGACACCACAGAGGTTCCTGACCAGGAAAATCCAGGGTCTCAAACGCCTGTCCTACACAAATAGACTAAAAGCTCTGTTCCTCGACTCAGTCTTGTACAGACTGCTCAGAGGTGACCTGTGTCTGGCATTCAAGGCCATCTCAGTCCCAGTCTTGATGAAGTTGCTCATTATTAATGTCAAACACCACTTGTGCAACCTACAGACAAGGCCTCAACCTGGTCTGTGACATTAATAGAACTTGGCATAATAGATTATACTTGTCAAGCAGAGTACCTTACTAGCCCTCTTTGAGAAGAACCTGGATGACTGGATGGGAAGCAGCAAATACCCCTGGGCTCCCACCCATGTCCCCTGCTGGACAGGGGAAACAAGTGCTGACTTTGTGGGAACATGGGCAAATTTCTTGACTAGTCTTATGAGGGCCTCTGGGCCAGTAGCCCAATATCATCCTATGAACTTAGGAATGTCTAAAAGAGTTAAGTCGGGTTTCATGTAGCAAGATTTATGAAGTCATAACCTTAACAGAATAAACTGAACATGGACCCATACTAGATAAATAAATTTGTGGATCCATGTAGAATTGGTTTATGGGACCTGCAACAGGTACAAAGGAGTCAGGATGTCCAGTAGAAATGCCAGAGAGAAAGACTTATTGGGGTACACAGAATCTGGAGGCCCCAACTGACAGATTCAGAGAGACTTCAGTCAGAATTAATGCTGATTAAGGATAGAAAGCAACATTTGAAGACAGCCCCATCATAATTTAACAAATTCAGCTGTACACTTCAGTTTTAGTGGAGACAGTGTCGTCCTAGCAAGATTAACTCAAGTTAGGCAGCCCCCATCTATTAAAATCAGGGTGCTCACAGCAGATAAAGTTAAGTAGTGAAGCATTGCTTCATGACAAAATGCTATCTCATAGAAGTGAGTTTTACTTGTGTAATAATAATTTTAAGTTATTTTCTTTGAAGCCAACGATGCATTCAATGTTCGTAAGCTCTGAAAGATTAATAGAATCAAGCATCTTTGTTACTGTTAACAGAATGAGGAGAATCGATGCAGATGTTCATACATGCAGTACCCTAAGTTATATGAATTTACCCCTCCTGTACATGCTAGCTTCTTACAGCTTTGGGCACCTTCCTGGTGCCTCTCCCACCAGGATTGTATGGGCTGCTCCATTTAGACGTTGGGAGGAGCTTTAAAACCTTCAGAACTTTTTTACCATCAAAGTGCTGCTTTGGTGGCCTTCTAGTTGTTCTGAGAGTCTGGTGAGATCTTCAAGCTGGCCACACAAGTCCTTGTTGGGGAAAGCCTTCCTTCTAGTATTTAATTTTGTGTGGGGAAACTTGTTTGTTTGAGAGAAATTCTACTGAAGCAACAAGAAAGGATCTGTAATATTAACAGCCATGTTTTCTAAGTGCTTTTGCATACTTTTTGTCAGGAAACATTTTTGTGTGTGTGATTATTAAAACTAGCTCATTTTACTATTTAGTGTGTTTTGGGAAAGGGCATTGTATTTGTGGGGGACTGGCCAGCTTAAAATGCTTAAGGGCATCGTCCATGTGACCAAGCCTTTGACAGCTCAAGCAGGGGTGAAAAAATCAGAGGTCCGGGCACCAAGCTCTTTGGAGCTTTTCTGCCACTGAAAAGTGTGCCTTTTGCGAACTTTTGAAGATTGATAATTGGCTAGCATTACTTGTTACATAACATTACTGGACAGATAAGTTTCCTAGTTGGGGGAACCTTCAATTAATTTTATGACAAAACAGTATTTTTTTTTTCTGAAAGGAACTGTTGCTTTAGGAGTAGGAATTTAAATATTTTTGGACTGTTGCG
>NC_056743.1:647857590-648015677 GCF_019279795.1 Protopterus annectens
TTCTTTGGTAGCCACAATGGAAGATAGTAATATACTCTGGTTGAAAAGACCCTTTCATGACGATCCCATTATCAGTCAAAATCTCATCTCTGTATGGAAAATAAGGTTGCACTTCTTGAGGTAAACTTCATTGCTTTGATGGCTATCCTTGATTGATAGTGATTGAGCTTTTATAAAACAGGATCTGAGGCTGTATGATCTCTAAGCTCATTGAGACATGTGGAAGAAACATTTCTCACTTCCATGACTTCAAAATCAATTTCTCATGCTCTTCAGTCATATTTCTGGGTGATCTGGATAATGTATCGGCAAGATAAAGAAGTTTGCGTTTCATTTAGACAAGATTGAAATTGTACTTCTGCAATCTCAACATCATATGTTGCAGTCTGTCTGGAGCTGAATGCATAGGCTTTTTCATAGTAGTAACTAGAGGTTGGTGGTCTGTTTCAATCTGGATAGGTCTACCATAAATATTATCATGGAACTTTGAACATGCAAACACAGTTGCCAAAAGTACTTTCTCTATCTGAGCATACTGCATTTCAGTTTGGGTTAGAGTTCTGGACGCATAGGCAACAGGTTGACCCTCTTGAAGAATGACTGCACCAAGACCAAATTTCGAAGCATCGAAGGAAAGAGTAACTAACCGATTTGTGAACATCATACTATCTGAGAGTTGGTGAACTGGCAATTCTGTGTTTCAGGACATCCAAATGCTCTTTGGTTGTGGTCCACACATGACCAGGATACATCTTTACATGTCAGCTGGCTAAGCAATGCTGATAGTTGGCTTAAGTCTGGAATGAACTTGCCGAGGTAGTTAACCATGCCAAGAAAGCGTTAAAGGGTTTCAACATTGTCTGGAGCTGGCTGTTTGCTTGGAAGGGTCTGGTCGTAAGCTTGAAATGGTAAACAAATGACAAAACATAAGTAACTTCTTGTAGCCTGAACTTGCACTTCTTAGGATCCAGCTTAAGATTCACTTGAGCTTTTTGTAGAAATTTTTCTATGTTTCTGTCATGCTCAGCTTCACACATTACTTCCTACTAGAATATCCTCTACTATAATGGCAAGTGGGGTACCCAGAAAAAATTTGCTCCATTGCATGCTGAAAGACTTCACTGGTAGAATTTATCCCAAATGGCATTCTCAAAAATCTGTACCTGCCAAACGGAGTACTGAATGTAGTAAGTAGCGAGGATTTCTGGCTGAGCAAATTTGCCAAAATGAACTCACTTTTTCTCTGACTGAAAGAAACTGGCATTTGGTATCAGCAATGCAAATTCATCTATATGCATTGGATGATGTGTTAAGTGCCTTGGACAAATCTCATGGATCCATACATATTCTGATATCATCTGAGCTTTTCTTATGAGCTACCACCATGGAAAATACCCATTCAATTGGGGTTGAAGAACCAACTGGACAAAATTACACCTAGTCGAACCCTTATATCTAACTCTGCTTTGAATCTGTTCTGCATAGCTACTAAACTTTCCAGGCTGGTCTGACATCTGGGTCAAACTTCATGGAGTATACAACTGGAAGCTTACCTAGTTTGTCTTTGAACCAGATCAGCATAGGTATAGAAAATATACTGGGCGAAATTTGAGGAGTGGTCATTTTAAACTAACATGATTAACTTCCTTATTAAATGAAAGCAGTCCCATTTTCAAACCGTCTCTGAGCCCTACTAACAACTGGCTGTACCTTTTTACCACCTAAAATAAGTCGTAGCTTCTCCCAGCAGAGTAACATACTGAGCCTTCCATTTGAATCTCTTCACCACCATAAGCAACAAGCTTTTTGCACTTTGCCAAATCAAGCATCTGAAGTTGTTAATTTTCCTATTCATCACTGATGGGTTTGGTTCCAAGCCCTCTGAACCGAGTCGGCCTACTACCAAGCTCGCGTGCACCAAAAACTCTCGAGCTAAGCTGCTACCCACAATGCTCTTTTCCCAGTTACCTCTGATCTCGTTTGCCACACAGCCATATAGCAGTGTTTCACCGAGCTCTCCATTTTAAATATTGCATTTTTCAAAATTTATAGTATTTTTTGAGGTTTTTTTCCCCTCTGGTTAGTTGTTGTGGTGTTTTATAAACTCTTCTATTCTTGATATCTTATTCAGCTCTACCCACAGGTATCCCTTTTTTGTACCATCGTTGGTAAATGCCCTTTTTACCCTTTTGGTATTCTGAATACTGTTGGTATTTCCTCTCTCTCCTTCCTTTCCTTACTCTGTTTAGTTGTGTTTATTGTGGTATGTCTGAAAAGAAAGGGACTTTGGGGGTTTAAGCATTGCTCCTTCTGCAATGGTGAACTCCCGAATAGTGATTTACAAGAGGAATGTGTATATTATTTGGGGGTTCCACACTTACCTCCCTGTGATATTTGTGCCAGTTTCAGTCAGCGGACACTCAGTGAAAGAAGGAATAAACTAATTCTCAAAGGCCTGGTTCTTCTCCCTTTTCTGAGGCTATTTCTGTGTCTGAAGTCTCAACTCCTCCACCTGTGGCCAAAAAAAGTCCTCGTTCTTACCCCTGTTCATTGGTTGGTGATAGGGGCAAGCCTCATAAGCATAAGGCCCATAAGACTTCCATGGAGCACATGATTGCCTCCTCTGTTCCGACCACCTTGGCTCCGAGCTCTGCTCCAATGGCCCCTACAGAGATTGTCATGACTACCTCTCTTGGCGCAGACTGTTACGGTTCCTACTGTGGTTTCGGCTCTGACCACATTGCCTGTCATTATCTCGGCACAGACGTCCCCCATCTCTGTTCCAAGATCGGTACTGATGACCTCTTGGGAGCCGATAATGACTTCCACTCCAGCTATTGCTTCGGCTCCGAGCTTGCTCACAGCACCGATAACCCCCCCCCCCTTTGCCTGTTTCAAAACTGGAATCCTCGGTGCCAACTTTACTACACCACGGACCCAGTACTCCTCGCCTTTGGATCCGTTTGCTGGACAAGCCCTTAGCCCCTTTTAGGACCAACCTGACTCACCCTCAGGTGTCGGTAAGGTCCACCAGGACCCTGTCTGAGTTGGATGTGGTGCATCTTTGATCAGCTGCTGTGACAGTCAGGGAGATTACAAATTTTCCTAGAACCCACCCCACTCTGGGTTTTTGGTCCATTGCCCCTGTGACTTCCTCGTATTCTCATCCCTTGGACCCTTTGGTTCAGAGGCTCATAGCTCCGATGTCTGTGGGAGGACTCCTTTCCTCGGCGCTGACATTGACCTTGTCTGAGGTTCGGAGGCCCCTTTGGGTGCCTGTTCCTTTGGAACCAGCCCTTCCTCAATCTCATGCTTGGGGGGTGGAAACCTCTTCCATTTATGGCTCTGGTTGTTTTGCTGGCTCTGTCTTCGGATCCGAGGGTGACTCCCTCCCTGGTTTTGCTTGAGGCTCCATCCCCAGGAGAGGGCCACATGGAGCAGGGTTTGACTCTGGTTCAGAGATAGTCTTCCTTGATTCCGGGCTCCCATTTCTCTTCAGGTGGGCCTGCCTTCCGGGTGATGGAGAGGGTGATTGCTTCGGGAAGCAATCCTCCTACGTCCGGCCTCCCCCCCCCCCCCCGCTCCTTCTGAGCTGCAGCTATTACAGGACACCTCCCCAGGACAATGAGAGCACATGCCTCAGGAAACCCATGTACAGGGTAACCCCCTTTAAGTCTTTTTTGGATGCTCCCACTGCAGAACCCCCTTGGAAACAGATGTGTAAGAGGAAATGCATGGACTCCCCCGGAGGAGTCCCTTTCTGAAAATATGGACTATGATGATGTGGAAAGGTCCCCATGGTCACACCCTGACTGTCTCCTTTGGAGACCTCCTGCAAGTTTTGAGGCAGAGGGGTAACTGGAAGCCCTCCAACCCTTCCTTGGAGGAATCTGTATTCCTGCAGGCCTTCTGCTCTCGGCCCTCTACCTCTTGGTTGACCCCTCTGCTGATGAGTTAGTCAAGCTCATTGTGCAGCGGGCATGGAAGAACCCTGATACTGTCGAGGCCATTCCCCAGAGATCAGACAAAATACTCTCCCCTCCAGAGGATCAGCCCCATTGGTCTAGAGACTTGCAAGTAGACGCTGTGGTGGTGGCGGCTGCCATGAAAAAGGACCTTGTGGAGGAAAGTCCTGCTGTCCACTTACCCAATATGAAGTCCCGGAGGTTAGACAACTCGGTGAAAGAAGGAATAAACTAATTCTCAAAGGCCTGGTTCTTCTCCTTTTTCTGAGGCTAGTTTTTGCTTCAGCAGCCTTTGCTGTTAGGTCTCTGAACTTTTTGGCACATTTTACGAGGCTCTAAAGAGATCTAATCACTGAACTCTCTGGAACCCTCGTGAGTCAAGTTGAACTGGGCACGTGATAAAGTTCCTTCCCAACTTGCCACCCTAGAGTCTATTTCCAACTCGTCCATGAGGTTGTTGTCCCACGCAACTGAAGGGTGGCTAGAGCTGCAGGTGCAGGCGTAGTTATGAGACGCCACACCTGGATGCACATTTGTGACCTCGCGGACTCCTTCAAGTCTTCCTTTTTAAACGCCCCTATCGAACAGTCAGCTTTGGTCGGTTCAAAAGTGAAGGGCACATTAGCCAGGTGCGAACAGGATGGAAAAACCTTGTCTGCCATTGGCCTATGTTTTTCCAAGCCTCGGTGCTCCTTTTCCAGGAACCAGAGGAGTAGAAAGATGTGGCACAAAAAATCTCAAGGCCCTTTCCATAGTGCATGTGGTGAGGACTCCCGCAGAGGGGGTTCCAATAATGGAAGATTTCCCTTTCAGGGTAGAGGGGGTCCCCAAAAGCAGGACTCCAGGGATTCTTTCTCTAGACGACCATTTCAGCACTCCTGAACGTTGCACTATTGCTTTCCTCTGGAAGCAGTTGGGGCTCGTTTCTCTGTGCACCAAGCTGCCTGGCACTCTATTACAAACTATCAGTGGGTGCAAAGAATAATTTACAGAGGTTACTACATCCCTCTAATCTCTTATCCAGGACCCCCAAAATCCCTTCCCGATGTTCCACCCAGTCAAAGGGAAGAGGCAGCTTCAGAAATAGCAAAGCCGTGTATAAAACGAGTCATCCAACAAATCCTCCCCAGACCAGTGCGGATCCGGGTTTTACTTGAGATTCTTTTTGGTGCCAAAAAAACTGGGAACTGGAGACCCATTCTGAATCTCAGCCAACTAAACAAGTCAGTAGTTCAGACAAAATTCTGCATGGTCACGATACAATCCATTTTCACATTTCTTCAGGAGGGTGTGTGGATGTGCTCAATAGACCTCCGGGGTGCGTATTACCACATCAAAATGGACAAGCACTCCAGGAGTCTCTTTTGCTTCTGGCTGGGAGCCAATCCTTACCAAATCAGAGCCCTGCCATTCGGTCTCTTGACGGCCCCCAGAGTGTTCACGAAATGCTTAGCTGTGGTGACAGCTCATCTGAGACTTCAGGGATTCCAGGTGTTTCAGTATCTAGACTATTGGCTCCTCTTCGCCCCCACTAAGCACCTACTGGTCAGGGCCATCCACTGCACTCTAGCACTAGCGGAGTTCCTAGGCATCACCATAAAAAAATCCAGCCTTCATCCCACCCAGCATTTGGAATTGATGGGGACAGTATTCAACACTCAAACAAGCCAAGTCTCTCTCCCTCTTCATAGACTTCAGATATTAAAGTTACAAGTGATACTCTGTTGAAGGAAGGTGTCTGTAAGGGAAGTTCTACAGGCTTTTGGGTCTATGGCGGCAGCCATCCTAATTGTTCCCCTAGACAGACTGCATATGCGACTACTATAATGGCTCCTTTTATCCCAGTGGGTATCCAGTTCCAGACTCTCCAACACCACGGTGACCATGGATGCTTCCCTGATAGGGTGGGGTGGGGGGTGGGGCACTTTCAGGGAAAGATGGTCAAAGGCACGTGGTCCAGCCTAGAGGTCAACTTGCATATCAATGACCTTGAGTTAAGAGTGGTGCTGTTAGCATTGCAGGCACTTCATCCGTTCCTTCCATCGGGAATGATTGCAGTCCAGTCAGGCAATATGTCTGTCATCTGGTACATAAACAGGGAGGGACCAAATTCTACCCCCTATGCCACTAGGCCATGAGAATTTGGCATTGGGTGATACAACCACTTTCTAATCGCAATGCATATCACAGGAAGCTCCAATGTTATAGGTTCATACTAGGCTATCTGCCCTAGGGCATTTATATGCCTAGCCAGAGTGTTTGGCTTTCACCACCCATTTTAAATGAATTTTGCTATGCCCTTTTTCGAGGTTAGTATACTGTGCCTCTGTCTAACAGTGACACAGAAGTGATACCCGGGGTAAACCTATGATCTCCCATCCACTCGTCAAGATTCCTCTTGAAGAGAGTCAATGAGGGACTCTGCCTAACCTGGACTGGGATTTTATTCCAGAGTGAAGGGAGCCTCTGGGTTATGAATCTGTCTCTCCAGCATGTCCTATTTATTTCAGTGCTGAGGTTCAAGTCTCTCTAGCGCGTAGCTCAATGGGATTTGGATTTTCTGAGGTGCAGCATGTCCATTAATTCCGGGTTGGACATGGCTTTATACGTCAGGCACAGATCGCCTCTGAGCAGGCGGTATGCCACTGAGTAGAGCTGGAGTTTCTTTAACCAGGCAGCATATGGCATCTGTTTGAGCCCTTTGATCCACTTGGTGAGGTACTTTTGGGGTCTTTCCAGTTGCTGCACGTGTCTGGTAAGGTACATCCCAAAAGGGGCATTGTACTCCATTACGGGCCTGATGAGGGATGAGTAAAGAAGCACGATGACCTCCCCTGATCTAGATGTGAATCCCTTCATGATTAGGTGGGCTATATAAAATGTTTTTCTAACCACTTTGGCCACGTTGTTGTCAAATGAGAGCTTGCTATCAACTTGGGTCCCCAGGTCCCCAATTACTTCTGTACTTAATGGATTACCACCTATGTGGTAATTTGTGGGCATTTGTTTTTGCCAAAGGGGATGACTATACACTTTTTGGCGTTTAGCTTGAGGCCATGGCTCTGGCACCAGTTGTCTGTTTCTATGAGGCCCTTTTGTAGGATGCTTGTGTCGGCTGGAGAGTCTATTATGGTGCCCAGTTTGCAGTCCTCTGTGAACTTGGTCAGCCACAGTCCTTCCGTGTTGGCCTGTACCTCCGAGAAATAAATATATACCGAACAAGAGAGGTCCCAGGACTGAGCCAGTTTGCAACACATCTAGTGACATAGGGATTTATATTTAAGCTGGTGAGCTTATCTATAATGCCCGAGTGGGGTATTGTATCGAAGGCTTTTGCGATGTCTAGGTAGGCTGTGTGGACCACCTTCCCCCTCGTCAATGGCCTTTGTGACTGTTTCAAAGAAATCAACCAGGTTTAAGAGGCAGGATCTGCCCTTAACAAAGCCGAACTGGGTAGGATCCAGTGTCTGTAGGTCCCCAATATATTTATTTATGAAGTCCATGATGATCCTTTCCGTAGCTTTGCAGACCAAGCTAGTCAGGCTTATGGGGTAATAGTTTCCAGGATCTGTTGAGGCACCACCTTTGTGGAGAGGGACCACTGTTGCTGTATGCCACTCTTTGGGTACATATCCTGTAGTAAGGCTGAGATTGAACAGTAGTTTTATATTTGGGTTTAGCTCTTCTTGGAGTTCATGTAGGACGCAGGACACCGTCTGGTCCCATTGATGCTGTGTTTTTTGCTTTGGAGAGGGCGGCTCTTACCTGAGCATCTGAGATGTCAGAGGGGCAGCACTCTGCTGGGATATTTGCCCTTTTAGTGGGGGGGGGGAGAAGTTTGCTCTGAACCTGTCAGCTAGGATGTTGGCAATGTCTGTGGGTTTGGTGTATTTTTTGTCGTTTTGGACTAATTCTGAGCATATCTGGGAATTACCACCCAGGTTCCTAACATAACTAAAGAAAGCCTTGTGATTATCCTTAGTGTTCTGTGCAATTTTTCTCTTGAAGTTGGCCTTAGACGATTTTATGAGTGCCCGTAGTTTTTTGCTAATACTGATCAGAGATGCCCTCCCTTTTTGAGATTTTTTTCTATCATGTAGTAGCTTCCTCCTCCTATTATATAGTTTGTTTATGGCTGGGGTCCACCAGACAGGACGTATGCCTTTTGAGGATTTGGGTCTTGGTTTTATTTGGGATTGCATGATCCATGCATTCCTGAAGGTGTTCATAGAATGCATTTATAAAGGATTCTGCGGTCTGGGCCGTATTTTCCACAGGTCCGGGGGCTTTGAAGGATTCCACCTCTGTTTTGAGGAGTGTGAAATTTGCTTTAGAGAAGTTTTTCACTGTGGTTTTCTGGGCAGGGGGTGGGGTCGGGATGTGAATATCCAGTGAGATTAGTTTATGGTCTGATCTTACCAGTGAGGGATACACTTCTGGTCTGGAGCATAGAGTCCCCATGTTGGTGATGATCAGGTCCAGTATGTTTTTCCCTCTTGTGGGAGTGTTAACAAGTTGTTCCATAGCATTTGAGTTTATAAATTCTAGGAACCTTTGGGCAAGGGTGTTGGAGCTAGAGTTGTGCTCCCAGTCTATGTTTGGGTAGTTGAAGTCGCCCAATATAATGGTGTTTGGAGAGACCTTCATATTTGCCAGTGTTCTCAGGAAGGCCGAGTGGGGTTCCTGGGTTTGGGAGGGTGGTCTGTAGCAGGCTATAAACTGGAAGGCAGTTTTACCCACTGTTAGTTGCACATGGATAGTCTCTGATGCTTCGTGCTGTGCCACCAACCTGGAGGTGTGGGTATCTTTGACGAATATTGATACTCCCCCTCCTTTTGTGGTTCGGTCCAAGTTTTGGGGCCGAAAAGCATGGCATGAGGTATAACCTGGTAGTGCTGGGGTGCTCCCGGGAGCCTTGAACCAGGTTTCTGTTACTGCACAGATATCTGTGTTCTCCATGCTATGGAGAGTTTCGAGTGCATGCATCTTGAGGTTTAGACTTCTGGCGTTGAGTAGCATTACTCTTAGTTTGTTATCCCTTGTGATACCTATGGAGGTGGGTTTGTCTTTTGAGCCTTGCCTAAAAAAGGCACTATGGGGGTAGCAAGAGCCTTTGCCAATATCTGAAAGCCCAGGGGTGACAGGTGCAAACCGTCCCTAGCGAAGCATCGTTGCTTGTCGAGCATGTCATCCCAGGCTGACAGGCATTGGATCCCCTTTGAATGACACCAGTACTTAAGCCAATTGTTGAAATTGATCATCTTGTCTTCATATTGTGGCATGATTCTTGGTGAGGACTTGTGGACAGACTGAGCAGATGCATCCTCCGTCCACACGAGTGGTCTCTCAACCCGAACGTGACGGCAGAAATCTTCAGCTGTTGGGGCCAGCCTTGCTGCGATCTTTTCGCTTCCCCCTCAAACAAAAAATGCAGCAGCTACTTTGCCCTCTTTCCCCCAGACACCAAGAGATGCTTTGACTCACAATTGGCCGCAGGTCTCCTCTATGCTTATCCTCTGATACCTCTACTTCTAAGGAAAACTATTTGGTTGAGATGCAAAGTAATCCTCATTGCCCTTTTCTGGCCTCAAGTGTGGTTTCCTTTCCTCCGACCTCGCATGTTGCAACCTCCTTGGATGCTGGACACTCGTCAGGATCTAATATCTCACCTGCAAGGGCTGACTCCCCAAAATCTATCCCCTCTTAAGCTGACAGCTTAGCTTCTCCACTTCCGCTAGTTGCCAGACAGGAAACCCTCTCCTCATCTGCCTGAGATATTATTCTGGCCTCCTGTAGTAATATCCTTAATAGGATAACTTCTTCAAAAGATACAAATCGGCTACAAAGTAACAGGTTTTTTTTTTTTTTTTTTTTTAAAGGCCGGTGCCTAGTATCCTGTGATAGCAACGGCCAATCCATTTACCCAAAAAGTATATATATAAAGCACTTGTAGATCAATTTTAAGTGTCAACTAGCCATTTAAAATATTTAGTTAAAATTAAGAAACCACTATTCAAAAAGCATAACTGTTTAAATAGAACTTAATATGAGTAATAAGTCACTAATAAATACGAATTGACTCGTATGTAAGCACCCATGAAAGTAACTCTTACGTAACGAGCATTAAATCAAGTGAGTACTGCCTAAAATAAATTAGTACATACAAGTACAGATTTTGGACTCAGCCTGAAATCAACAATGTATTGATGTAAATAAATAAACATCAGTATTTCTATATTAATGTATGTTAACTAGCTATGGCATATTTTTTGAAACATATGTTTTGTTAGTATAAATTACATCAGCTCATGAGAACAATTGGTTCATCGCCTGAGACTTTTTAGTTTCAATAAACAAGAGATGTTACAGTTGTCATTCAAGCCAGGATGGGTAAAAGCATCCAAGGCTAACTGCCATTCTAATTCACGTACCTCAAGAAGTAAAGAGTTAGGACCTCCCCTAATTTCTGGCATTAGTTGGTCAATGGCTTGGAAGTAGAATGTCCTAGAAAATGGACAATACGTTCTCATTTCTTTAGATGGGAATGTTCCTGTATGCTTTTCCACACTTTCACCTGATATCCCAGGTCATTCTGAAGATTCAGAATTACTCTCCATAGATTATTGTGGTGACTGCCTTCTTTTGGAAATGGCCAAGGACAATTATCCAAACTTTCTGACAGACTGAACCTAGTCATTCAAGACAGGTTGTTACACCCCATCTTGAAAAAAACATTTGAATTGCCTAGATAGTTTTTATACCCAAAAGTATGGACATCAGGGATTAAAGGAGGCAAATGAGGCAAATGAATCTGCTACTCGGAAACTGTACATTAGCAAATGGAAAAGATGTTCTAGTTTTGTGCCAAATTGAGCCAAATCTCTTTAAGGCATTCTGGTTTTACAGTATTTGTGAGAGGAGTTGTCCCCTTTCAAGGTTTATTGATCTGCAATTTTCAGCATGTCTGTGCATGTATCCCCTTCTTTCTTTGCATTCCCAAGTCAAGCTGTTTTAAAAAGGGGTTCTGAATATATCTGTAGAAAACAGATGACTCCTCCTTGAACTTAAATTTTTCCAAAACATATTTAACTCCTGTTCCATTTGAACCAGCTCTCATGGTGTGTCAACCTTATCTGAGAAGGAGGGTAGAAGGGCAGTTCTTCAAGGAAGGGAGTGGTGGCTAAATGGGAGTTTTATTTTGAAGGGGTCTCCCAGTTGAAGATGAAGGGTACTTCGTAGATAATAGTACAATACTGCTGGAAAGTTTAGGGTCATGCTGAGGAAAGATGGGAATAATGTTTTAAATGGAAGACCTCAACATCAGAACCTCAAGTTAAGGGCAGTATGTTATGAGCAAATCAAATGGGCTTATCTTGGCTTCTTTTGTGCCTTTAACGGTAAGCAGTTATCCAGTGTTAGTACAGGCACAGTGACCCAAAAATATCCCGGAGACCAGCTGGTATATAGAGTATTATCCCATGTAAACTTTTTAATATTGTAGTAAACTCAGTATTACTGATGTATTTAAATGTGGTAGTCATGACAAAACTTGGAATATCACTGCAGCTATTAGGTAGCAAACTGACAGCAGTTAAAGCTGATGGTTTTCTGTATTACAAATTCTTTTAAGTGATGTTGCTTTTCAAACGCATTTAGTGTTCAGACAGCTGCAGCTCTTAAGAAGTTATAATGTACAAAAAGTGGCAACTGTTTTTCTGTTACCGATAAATGCAGCAGCATTCTGGAGAAAAGGACATTACTCCTCTAGCACTGTGGTAGGAGCTGAAAGTGAAATAATTCTCCAACTGCTTTAAATTGGCAAGTATTAGTTGCTTACAACAGTGTTAACTACAGCTTAATGTCTTGGTCTTAAACCATCTCTGGTTAAAATGTAGCTCACTG
Organism: Protopterus annectens; assembly: GCF_019279795.1. Taxonomy (NCBI): domain Eukaryota; kingdom Metazoa; phylum Chordata; order Ceratodontiformes; family Protopteridae; genus Protopterus; species Protopterus annectens. The sequence goes on from NC_056743.1 coordinate 647,869,458, forward strand.
TATTGCCACTGAACAAAATAGGTATAAGCTTGAATCTCAGGTGAGACTCTGAGAGGAGTGACCACTAGACCTTTTTCAAATAACTTTTTAATGAATATTTTCTCACATAAAATACAAGTAGAGAGATGAACAAGATGCAACTGTGGTATAGATGAATGTTACAGAATGTTTAACATGAAGTTATTCAATAGATGATACACACTTTGCTAAAATACATTCAAAATAGCTAGGATTTCAGTATTGGATAAACACAAGGAAATGGTTGTTAGTCGTGTTAATATTTTAACACTTCAGTTGTACATTATAGTGACAAATGAGAGCATATTTAGAAGTATAACACCAACCTACACAAATAAATCTGTCTACTCTACTAAACATTATATACATATTTACAAAAAATTGTCGCCTTGGATAATGCTGTTACTACTCCCAACTAAGAGATTTGTTTACCATCTTTCTTTTTAGCATTTGTCTTGCAATTTATGATAATATCAATTAATGTTTTGCAGTAATTCTGATAATATGTTTGGTTCTTCTGACTTTTTGTATAAAGTTTCAGTATATGTTTTTGGCCATGCTTTTGTATTCTGACCAGGTTAGTCTTGATCTTTCTATCCAGTTCTTTTCTATGTAAAAAATTATATACTGCCTTCTGTTGGTTTCTTGCTGTTACTTACATTTACATGCATGTATACCACAGTATACTTAACTTTATTGTGACCAACTAGTCTTATTACTGTATTGCACTTGTTTGTCTTTCGGCTTTTCCCGGTTACGAGTAGTCACAGCGGAACTCCAGTCTGTTAATGATTGGCAGTGGATTTTTATGGTGCAGAGTTGCCAGCCCGATGCCCAACCTTCAAGAAGGCACACCCATTCACACACGCACCCACCTGGATGTCTTTAAACGTCACTCGACCGCGGGGAGGACATGCAGACTCCACACAGAAGGCGCTCCAGCCTAGAATCGAACGGGAGAACCTCTTGCTGTGAGGGTACAATGCTAACCACTGCACCACAACTGCTCTTATTACTGTATTGTACTAAGTACAATAAATACACTGAGACAAACTGCTTCAGTTAATACGCATTTACTATTACATTTTCTTTTCAGATCTACAAGCATGCAACACAGATGCTGTCAGCTCTCTATGGCAAATTCCCAAAGCTTGTTTATACACACTCCTATTTATACCAAAAAGTTTGATATTTTTAGCTAGTCTGATGTATTAGTCTTCCTTTGTATAACACTTTTCTTTGTTCTTCTAATTTATGATTTCTCCTTGATTCTTTCAAGTTCAGTGGTCCGAGGAAACTGTTATCTGAAGTGTTCCAACACCATCTGAAACTTGATGTTCCAACTTTATCTTGCTTGATGTTACATCTCGTTACTTCATTGATGTCCTTTCAGCTGCCATCTGCGCAGTTATTTTTTTACAGACTTTGTTTCTCAATAACATACTCCTTTACATGGATGCCAATATATAATTAAGCTATATATGCTTGCCAGCACACTTAATATTTTTCTGCATTTTATACTATTCCTAAATTAACCCTTTATATTTCATATCATTTTTGCAGCTTTTTATTCAAGCTAATAATTATGCTAGCAAGTTTTGAAAAGACCGTGTATATACTAAATAAAGCAGTACTATTATTCTTTCACTATGCAAGATTTTAATAAGGTGCATAGTGTTATGTGATTAAACATATTATTATCGCTTTTGAATATATGCGGTACTGCTGTCTCCCATGACAAAGTGAATTTTGAATAGCCTGATGTCTCTGAGAGTAATCTCGGTGAGCACCAGAGTTTATAAACTGTTTTGCAGCTCCAGAAGATGTGGAGGATATCTGCCTCTTTATTTGGACAGAAGGGAAAGTAAGGTGACTTCGATGGATTGAATTTGTTTAGGTGCACAGGTGTATGGTATGCATTATTAAAAATCATGATCTGGGTGTATATTCATTTTTTTATATGGTGTTAGTTTCGTAGTATTTCTAATAGCTGATTCCTTCAGATTATCTGTTATGGTATTACCTTTTCCTTCCCAAAACTTTGAAAAAAGTATTGTGTTTTGATATTTACACTAGACCTTTTTCTGACATCCTAGTGCTAAGTTTCTAATTGGCAAGTACAAAATGTTTAGTAGTTTGAATAGAAGACACTTTTGCTATGTTTTTCACTTATTTCAATAATCTTTCAAAAGTAATAGAGGAGATTCATCCAACCTGTATCCTTACAAGTGCAAAACAAGACAGAAGTATGTCAGACTTCCTAAAGAAACTTGGTAAGTTTTTTTCTGTTAGCCTTCCACTACATTTTTAAAATTCCACCTTTTTATATGGTTCATTTCGGCTTGGAGTATCTCAAAAAAATGAGTGTAGTTACCTATTTATAGCCAAGCCTCAATAACAAATGTTTTCAGTGCTTAATGTTTACATATGTGGTCTAGAAGCTAATTTTGTGGAACAAGTACAGAACTTCCTTTTAAATGCAACTAAATTAAATGTAAGAAAATGTATCTACTGATTTTGCTTCTGGTTTAAAGATTGAAAGTCACCCTTGCTGTTAAGGCATTTTACCAAGGAAACATCTGGTCGTTACTATTTTATTCTTACATGTTTATTTAGTTTGCTAACGAGCCTTACTTGTAAATAATGAAAGTGTAGTGATATGTATTTTCCTAAGATAGTGATTATACAAAGCTACTTTGCTTTGAATGCAAAATATGCTAGCTATCATTTTTATGGAGGCCTCTGAATAAATAAGAACACTAGTGCTTGAGCTGTGCATGTACCTAAGTGGACAAGTGGAGATAGACAGTATAGGGAGTTTGGCTGATGAATGTTTGGATAGGCACATCTGTGATAGTGCTATAGGTGTTCTGCTAGACTGTGGTGGTGAAGCAAGAGCTGACCCTTTAATATGAAGCAGTTATTTTTTCCAGTCATTCTGATGAGCATTACCTTTGTGTATTGACCAGATGGATGAGATTGTGTATACAAGCGGTGGACATTTGTACACCAGGTTTCTGGGCTTATTCTATGATAAAGTGAGGAACTTGATAAACTAGGAGTATCTCTGTCTACAGCTGATGCTGTTTGTCAGCTTGAGTCAGTCAACTTAAGGTAAAAGAGAGTCTCTCATTATCCACTGTGGGGCAAAGTGGGTGCTATTACTTTGGAAGGAGAAGCTATGAACATCTGGTGTACATGCTACTGCCTACTCGGGTTTGTACTTTTGGAGCTTAATACTATAATGGCTTCAGGAGTATTCCACTCTTTTCTGTTTTAATTGGTCTCCAAACACCTTCCTGCTTCATTTAGCATTTTTTTGATTAGTCTTTCTTTTCGATTTGTGTTGTGTTGCTTCTTTTATTTATGTAATTGTTTTATTTTATTCCATTTGAACTTCCAAACATGGTTACTGCATAAGCATATATAAAACTGAGGCGGGAGTGGTTTGGATGCCTAGTAAGGATGGCCTCTGGGTGTTTCTTGTAGGAAGTATATACAACCAATAACAGAAGGCCTTATGGCACGTCCAGGACATCTGAAATAAAATACATTTCATAGGTTGTCTGAGAATATCTGAAGATTCCACAGGATGGTCTGAGACTGATGCAGAAGATCTGGAGGTCAGACATTTCATGATCAGCTTGTTGTCACAATGCCCATTACCAGGAGAAATGGTGTAGGAAATGGCTGTATGCATTCTTGCTTAAGGAAGATGATTTACCAGTCAATGATTGTTTTAACTTACATTTCAGACTGCGTCCGGAATATTTGTTAAAGGTGTGTGGTCAGCACGGCTGCCTAAGTAGTAAATGCCCTCCTTTACTTCTTGCAGTTCTTAGTTTAACTTGTTCAAGAAACTGTTGATCTTTTCAGTTTTTCACGTACCTGTTTTTGAGACGTCACTTGATTTACCAGCATTTATCTTTGGTACCCCTCTGACAACTAGTTCTCCTTCCCAGCCACTCTGCTGACATATTCATTCTCTCTGGGGTGAGACCTATGGCTTATGGCCCATTCCTTCAGCTAGGGGTAAGGATTCATCATGTTGGGAGTGGTATTTTGACCCCTGTAGAGAAACTGGGAGCTTTTGAACAAATAAAGCTGACATTGTTGGTGGAGGGTGAGTTGTCTTTGTGGTAATACTGTTTCATCTCTTTGAAACTGTTTCTTATACAAAAAAAAAAAAACGTAAGATTGTTCAGAATTCTAGATCACTTTGTAGTAACAGGATTTTAGGGGCTTCCTGAAGGTATTAAATTAACATCTTTCTCTCCACCCTTCAAATGATCATCATATTTATCACTGCTGCAGTAGCCTTGGCTGTGAGTTTTATATTCTGCCAGGGATATAACAGCTGGCCAACTTCCAAAGCTTCAGGGCAACTTCCACATGCCCGAACTGTCAAGCAGCTTGAGCTGAATAAAAGGCAAGTTTGGGTGCAAAGCCCTTCAAAGTTTTACTGCTGCTGTAGAGTATGTTCCTTTGAGGATCAATGGTCAGCTTGTGCTTTTTTTTGGCAAAATCCTTGAATTGATGAAACAGAAGGGAGTATGGTCCACAAATACGTCTTGCCCGGAAGAATCCATATTCCTGGAGGTTTTTGAATCTGGCTCCTGTACCACTTGGGTTGTACTCCTGATGCCCTCATTGATTTGGTGGCTCAGAGAGAGCCTGGAAGGAACCTGACATAGCAGAGCCCCTACCAAAGAAACTTGACAAGATCTTGGCAGCTCCTGAAGATAAGTCACAGTAACATTCCCTAGGTAGATGCTGTGGTCATAGCAGCAACCATAAGAAAAGAACTCTCCAAAGGGAGTACTTCTGTTCATCCCCCTAAACATGAATCTAGGGCACCAGACAGGTGTGGAAAATGGATTTGTGCATCAGTGACTTTTTCTTAGAGCTCTGAACTACCTGGCTCATGTTGCACATTTCCAGAGGGAATAAACTAAGGAACTTACAAATCTGAAGTAGGAAGACTTCATTCGTCTGCAACCTGTGGGTATCGGATCCGACCTCGGATCCGAGCCGTCACCAAAGCTTAGGCTCCGAGCTCCTAGCTCCTCCCTCTTACCCATAACCCCTTGCCAAGCCCTGACTGACCCCAGATTTCGTTTGCCGCTTTTCAAGTAGCGGCAGTTCTTGAGCTCCTGGCGTTTTTGGTGACAGATAAGTTTGTCTGACAAAAAAAAAAAAGTTTAAAATTCTCTATTTTGTTACTTTATATTATTAGTGTTGATTGTGTTAGGCTTTCCTCTCTCTTTTTATTTAATATTTCACGGGTTTTGCGTAGTTTGGTGTGTGTGTTGTTTTAGGCCTTCAGGGTTTATAATGTCTGAAGCCCATAAGGCTGTTTTCTCTAAATGTACCGAGTGTGGCCATAAGCTGTCCCCAGCGGATGGCCACACTCGGTCATCTTGGGGTTGAACACCTGTCATCTGGTTGTACCATTTGTGCAGGGTTCAACCCCGGCTTTGAGGCGGAGGTGAAGCTGGTGCTGGCGGGACTTTTACCTCCAGATACCGCTTGACTTCTGCCCTTCTACTCAGCAACCTGTTGCTGTGGGCTCTCCCTCCGGCTGGGACTCAACCTCCCTCTAAGTTGCGGAGGAGAGTCCTCTAGGGAGAGAGAGAAGGAGGCACAGGAGAGGCACCACAAGCGGAGGCGAAACTTCCAGTTGGCTCCTCCATCTAGCGGGCCTCCCTGTGCCTTCCTCCTCCTCGGCTCCACTCCCTCGGTTCTCTCCTGGGCCCGAGGAGGAGGCTAGCCCTTCTCTGAGGTCTCCAGGCGGCTCTCTAGGTCCGCTTGGTGGCCTCCACCAGGTCAACTTTTCCATGAGTGAAGCTGATACGGACGGATGATGAGGAAATTCATCCAGGCCCAAATGCAAATGGGAGTGCTCTAGCCCCCCATCCGGGAGGGCTTGACCCTTTTCACCCCTTTGGCTCCTTCTCCGACCCATACCACGGGTTGGAGCTGTCGGCGCCGGGCAGACTTGGATCCGGGGTGGGTCGGATCCGATAGGTCGGCGCACCTCGGATCCGTCCCATCCCTTGAGTGCTTGGTGCCGGACCCGACCTCGAGCCGAGGACCGAGCCTCGGATCCGAGGGAGCTGGTGTGTCTTGGCTCCGTCCAGGTCGGAGCACACCGGTCTCTCGGATCCGGCGGTTTCGGCTCGATTCGATCCGTCGTCTGATCCGAGTGGGGTCGGCTCTTGGGGTTTGAAGCTGGCTCCCCTCGGCCTTGACGTAGTGGAAAGGGCACTGTTGAAGACGTCCGGACCCCGGTCCCTGCCACGGCTCCATCCCGCACTCCCTTGCAGTTGGGCCAGGCCCCTGGCCGGTCCCAGGGACAGCCCGCCTCGATGTCCCAAGTGGTTCCCTTGGAACATCCAACTGCGGAAGAGTACTCCTCGGACAGCCCCCCCGATGAAGTACCTCGGGCGCAAGTGCAAAGGAGGCACATGGACTCCCCAGTCAGTTACCGAAGACACAGATTTGGATGAAGGAAGGCTCCCCAAGGTCACCCTGAAGGCGTCTCATTTGGAGACATTATGGAGATGTTAAGGATCAGGGGGGGGTGGTCTGCCCCCAAGGCTTCCTCGGACGAGTCTGTGTTCTTGGAGGCATTCGAGGTGGGCCATCTACCTCTTGGGTGTCCCCTCCTGCTGACCCTCTGGTGGATCTTATATCCATCAGGCGTGGAAGGATCCGGACACCGTTGAGCCTGTACCAGCGTCCTGACCGCATCCTTTCCCCTCGGCGGACCGCACTCACTGGAGCAAGGGCCCCCAGTAGATGCCATGATGATGGCTGCAGCCACGAGGGAATTGGCCCAGGAGGGTCCCTCTATGCATCCTCCGGGCAAGGAGTCCCGCTCGATGGATCGCATTGGGAAGCGAGTTTTCAGTTCAGCAACCTTCTCTTTGAGAGCGCTGAACTACATGGCACATGTCATTAGGATGCAGCGGGATCTGATTAAAGAATACGCTGCATCTCCCCCAGAGTCCATGTCGAGTGAGGATAAACAAGTATACTCCACCCGAATGGCCACTCTCAGATCAGTTTCCAATACATCTATGCGGCTGCTTTCTCACGCTACTGAGGGGGCCGCGGGAGCCGGCGGAGCAGGCCTAGCCATGAGCCCCCAGGCCAGGCTCCCCCACTGTGATTGTGCAGAGCCCTTCAAGGCGACCTTGCCGAATGCCTTGATGGTTCTGCCTTGTTTGGCAAGACTGTTAGCGAAACATTAGTCCAGAGCGGGCCGAGTCCGCTTCTCAGCTCCCCAGAGGTCCTTCTCTAAGAACCAAAAGGGACAGAAGATGTGGTTCTGGAAATCGCAGCAGTCCCAACCTGCTCCGGATAACCAGTCCTTCCATGGCAGAGGAGGACGGGGAGGTCGCCGTCCTAGAGGCAGGGGGGCTCCTAGCAACTTTGGGTCCAGAGAACCCTTCTCTGATAGACCCACGCAGCAGCCCTGAAGGGTTGCCCGGCTGTCCGTCTCTGGAGGCAGTCGGGGCGTTTTTCGAGGCACCTGACTTGGGAGTCCATTACAACAGACCGTTGGGTGCTTCGTGTGATATCCAGAGGTTATTCAATTCCCCTATACAAGGTTCCCAGATCTCGCAGCCTCCCAGATGTTCCACCCGACCAAGGGGGCAAGGGGAGGCGGCTGTAATCGAACAGCTGCTAGGAAAAAGAGCTATCCAGCGTCCCCTAGATCAAACCGGATTAGGGTTTTACTCCAGGTTCTTTTTGGTGCCAAGAAAGCGGGGACCTAAGACCAATCTTAGACCTTTCCCAGCTGAACCTGTCAGTAACCAAGCAAAAGTTCGGATGGTCACCCTCCAATCTATACTTCCTCTTGAGGAGAACGACTGGATGTGCTCCATTGACCTCAGGGCGTGTACTACCACATTCGCATGGACAGGCGATCCAGGAGGTTTCTTCGCTTCCGGCTGGGAGCCAGTCATTATCAGTTCAGGGTCCTCCCTTTGGTCTCACCTCAGCCCCCAGGGTGTTCACCAAGGTGCTAGCGGTGGTAGCGGCCCACCTGAGGCTCCAGGGATTACAGGTCTTTCCATACCTGGACGACTGGCTCCTGACTGCATCATCAAGGCATCTTCTGTGCTCAGCCAGGGACTACTTTCTTCAACTAGCCCCAAGGCTGGGCATCACGATCAACTGGGAGAAATCTTTACTGCACCCCACACAAGCTATAGATTTCATAGGAGGAAGACTAAACACCAGATCAATGCGAGCCTTCCTCACTCCAGACAGAATTGCCAACCTGAAGTGTCATGTGGCAGTGGTCCTGCAACCATCTCCAACTGCAGCTTCGGTCCTGAGGGCCCTAGGTTCTATGGCGGCAGCTATTCCGCTTCTCATTCATGCTACGCATGCGGGTTCTTCAATGGACCCTTCAGGTTCAGTGGTCCCCTCTTTGTTCCTCTCTCAACACTCCGATTGCGGTCAGCAAGGCGTGCAGGGACTCCCTTCTTTGGTGGCTTCTTTCTCCGGACCTTTTGCTGCATTTCCCGAGCCACAGTGACCACGGACGCTTCTTGCCTCGGGTGGGGGGGGCATTCTGCGGGAAAGATTGTCCAAGGCACGTGGAATCCCACAGAGACGTCATTCCATATAAATGTCCTGGAAATGAGGGCGGTGCTCCTAGCGTTGCAAGCACTTCACCACGTTCTTCCTTCAGGGACTATTGCGATTCAGACAGACAACATGTCGGTAGTCTGGTATATCAACAAACAGGAGGAACCAGGTCTTACCCCTTTGTCGAGAGGCCATGAGAGTCTGGGAATGGGCAATTTCCACCAAAAGCATTCCGGGAAAGTCCAACATCCTTGCGGACAAGCTCAGTCGCACAATTCTTTCTCCTCACGAGTGGTCTCTCAATCCTCAAGTAGCGAAGAAGATTTTTGCCGTTTGGGGGCAACCCTGTTGCGATCTTTTGCCTCTCCTCAAGCGCCAAATGAGACAATTTCTTCGCTCTGCTTCCCCACCAGGGAATTCAGATGCTCTGGTGCATGCTTGGCCTCCCGGTCTCCTTTATGCCTACCCTCCACTTCCTCTGATGCAGGGCTTCTGCAGAAAGCCAACAGTTTGGAGCAGAATGATTCTCATTGCCCCGTTCTGGCCTCGTCAACCCTGGTTCCCCTTGTATGGTCTCACAAAATCAATCCACCCTGGATTCTGGATCCAATTCGGATCTCATCTCCCACCCTCTGGGAATTTCGGTTCCCAATCTGCACCCTGAAGTTGACAGCTTGGCTGCTCCAGTTCCATCCTTGATTAGGACTCGATATCTCATCACGGTCAAGGCCATCTTAGTGGCAGCTCATAAACCTTCCACCAGGCAGGTTTATCGGAGTAAATGGAAGAGATTCTCTATTTGGGCGGTACAGAGAACTTTGGATCCTTTTCGGCACCTATGTCAGCGGTGCTGGATTTTTAACAGACCTCTTTCATCAAGGGGCAAGTTCATCCACCATTTAGGAACAATTGGCAGCTATCTGGCATAATCACATTGGTCATGAGACAGCTCCCTCATGACGTAATTATGCAAAACCTTTCTCAAAGGGATTTTTTGTTGAGGCCTCCAGTCAAGGAGGTTGTACCACCTTGGGACTTGTCTTTAGTTCTGCAAGCCCTTACTGCTTCTCCCTTGAGCCTGCAGCTTCTACAGATCTAAAGTACCTTTCCTGGAAGACTGCCTTCTTGGTAGCTATCACTTCAGCCAGAAGAGTGTCTGAGCTTCAGGCTCTATCGTCCAACCGCCTTACCTTTCTTTCTTCCCTGATAGGGTGTGCCTCAGGACCAATCCATCTTTTCTTCCGAAGGTCTCTTCTGAATCTAATATTAACCAATCAATCAATTTACCTGTGTTTTTCCCAAGTACTCAAACAAAGGAGAATACAAATTGCATTCCTTGGATGTTCATAGACAATTACGTTTTATATTCACAGAACAGCTGGTCACAGGAAATCAGATCAGCTGTTGCTAAATTTGCTCTGGGTAAAGCAGTATCTAAAGTCACACTATCTAAGTGGATTGCTAATTGTATTCTGCAGGCATATGACACTTCAGGTAGACCTGCTCCTCAGAGGGTTGGCTCATTCTACTAGGGCAGTTTCCACGTCAGCCGCCTTTAAATCCCGTGTATCATTGGATGATATCTGCCACGGCAGCTACTTGGGCCTCGCCTCATACTTTTATTTCTCATTATAAGGTGGATGTTGTTTCTAGAGGAAGAGCATCCTTTGGCTCAGCGGTGCTCGAAACATCCTTCCATGCCCAAGATTCAGGTAGCTGGGGACTCTGTCCCACAGGTTGCAGACGAATGAAGTCTTCCTACTTCAGATTTAGAAGTTATGTACTCGCCATAACGTTCCATCTGAGTAGGTGACTTCATTCATCCCCCTCCATCCTGACCTTTATAGAGCGAGTATTTATGCTGTTTTTTTCGTGTACTGTTGTCAGTATTTTGAGGCAAACTCAATCTGAGGTCAGTCAGGGCTTGGCAAAGGGTTATGGGTAAGAGGGAGGAGCTAGGAGCTCGGAGCCTAAGCTTTTGAATTGCCGGCTCGGATCCGAGGTCGGATCCGATACCCACAGGTTGCATCCGAATGAAGTCACCTACTCAGATGGAACGTTATGGTGAGTACATAACTTCTAATTCTCTCTCTGGTATTTTACCAGTGGATATCCCCCCAAAAAATGTTGATTCCCAACTATCTACCCACAGTTCTATTTCTGAAGTTTCCATGCGCCTGCTTGCAAATGCAGCTAGTGGAGCATCTAGAGCATATCTATTCATTGCCACACTTGGATGCAATTGTGTGAATTTGTGGAAGGCTTCAAGATGTCCTTCCTTAATGCCCCTTTTGATGGTTCCTGTCTGGACAAAAGGTTACGTACACACTAACTGGGAGTGAGAAAGATGGTAAGACCCTGTCTTCTGTTGGAATCTGGTGCTTAGCTCCTCAAAGGACCTTTGCCAGTAATCAACTAAGTAAGAAGCTGTGGTTCAAAAAGTCTCTGTCTTAACAAGAATACCTTCCTTGGAAAAAACGTCCCATTGTGGGGGGGGCTTTAATGGTAATCCCCCAAGGAGCAGAGGTGATCCACAGAATCAAGGCTTTTGTGGACTGTCTTCCATAAAATCCTGCCAGTGTCCTCAATGGTTGCCCAACTGCTACACTTTGGACATATTGGTGCTGAGGATAATTATCAGAGAATATACATTTCCCTTTTTTATTCCCCGAAACCAAGAAAAAGGATTCCCATAGTACCCCCCTACCAGATGGAATCTGCCAAAGTAGAGGTAAAAAAGCTGTTGGATTAAAGAGCCATCCAGCAGGTCCCACCAGACCAGATAGGATCAAGAGTCTATTCCGGGTTTTAGTTCCAAAAAAGACAGGGGGCCTAGGGCCTATTCTGGACGTCGGTCACTTAAAACAGTTTGTGAAACATTAAAAATTCTAGCTGGTCATAGTTTAGTCCAACCTACTTCTACTCAGGAAGGATAATTGGATGTGCTCAATAGACCTCCAGGATGCTTATCACATAATGATAAATGGGCAGTCCAGGATGTTCCTTTTTTCAGGCTGGAAGCCAATCATTATCAATTTAAAGGCTATGCTGTTTGGCTTCACCACAAAGCCCCCCCCCCCCCCCCAGGTGTTCACCAAATGCATGGCAGTAGTCAGAGCTTCTCAGGCTGCAAGGATTCTAAGTCTTTCTATATCTCCACAATTGACTCCTTACTGCTCTGACAAAAGTATCTATGTATCTAAAGGAGGGACTCCAATTCCAGTTACCTCACAAATTGGGAATCAGTTGGCATTCAGAAAATCCAACTAAATCCCACTCAGTCAGTGGAATTCATGACACCTGGACGCATGATCAGAAATAGCTGCTCTTCCTCTCTCCAGGATTCTTTCTGTATGAGAAGTTGCCAGGCTGGTATTGTCACACTCCTATCCCCCTGAAAGATTTATTCTAAGGCTTTTAGAGCTTATGGTCTCCTCAGTCACTCTGGTTCCCTTCTCTTGTTTTCATATGAGAGTTCTTCAATATACTTTTTCAGTTCAGTGGTCACAGCTACATCGTCCTTTGAATACACCCATCAGGATGACTCCAGTCTGCAGGAGTTATGTCAGCTGGTGGCTGAATGCCCAGAACTACGTGAAGGTCACTTGGTCTCCCTTCCCCTTTCTACAGCTGTGGCCAGTACATATACTTCCCTTTTGGGGTGGAGGGTGGGGTCACTATGAAGGAAAGACTGCTCAGGGTACCTGGGCTCTGTTGTAGGCGGGTCTCAACATCAACGTCCTAGAAATTAGTAGTTCTTTTAGTGTTGCAGACACTTCAATTGTCTACCATAAGATGTGATCTCTAATCAGATGGATAGTATATCACTGGTCTGGTACATCAACAAACAAGGGGGAACCCAATTCCATCCTCTGTCTGGAGGCCATGAGGGTGTGGCAATGAGTGGTGTCTTCCCATTGCCTTGCTGTGGCAATGCACATCCTGGGGAGCTTCAGTGTGCTAGTAGCCAAACTAAACAGAAACATTCTCCTGCCTCATGAGTGGTCCCTCAGTCAGTGGTGATCAAAATTTTGTGTCACTGAGGCCAACTTTGCTATGACCTGTTTGCATCTCACCTTAACAGCAAGTGCAGCAGTTGCTTTGCCCTCATTCTTCTGGGTCAGTCACAGAGGGACTCTCTCTAGTCCAAAATTGGCCCCCAGATTTCTATATGCCTTCCTCCATTCCCTTTAATCACAACGTTTATTTAGAAGTGTAGGAGGTACAAAGCCAAAGTAATGCTCATTGCTCCTTATTGGCCCTGACAGGTTTGGCTCCCATTATTTTGGCCTATGTCCACCCTTGGCACTGGTTCATAGGCCAGACCTGCTATCTCACCTGTCCAATTATCTTCTGCCGGACCTAGACATCCTGAATTTAACCTCTTGGTTGCTCCAGTTTTAACAATGGCTAGAGATGCCAGGTTTTCATAAAAAGTAGCTTGCATTCTAACAGTTTCTCAAAAATCTAGCCCTAGGAAGGTTTACTGAAGTAAATGAAAAAGGTTTTTATTCTGGGATACAAAAGAGATTGGATCCCATCTCTGCACCTCTCCCTTCTATTCTGGATTTTTTTTGTTGAAATTGTTTCGTTAAAGGTTCCAGTTTCTTTAGCAGCAATTTCTAATTTCATATTGGCCATAATTAAAGACGGATAGCCTCTTTGAAAGTTTCTAAAGCCTTTTCTTCAAGGGAACTTTTCTTCTCAGACCTACACGTTAAATTTACTTGATGTTCACAGACAACTTGGATTTTATCTTCACCATACTAAGGATTTCAGAAAATCAGACCAGTTATTTGTGGACTTTTGTAAAGTCAAGTTAGGATGTGGTATTTTTAAGTTCTACCCTTTCTAGGTGGCTGTATCACTACATTCTTGTTTATGAAATGTTGGGTTTACCTTTATTAAAAACAAAAAAACTCATTCAATCAACAAGGTCAGTGGCAACTTCTACAGTTTCTCAAGAAAAGCTGCCCATTTATGAAATGTGTGCTGTTGCAACATGTTCAACTGTTTACATCTTTTGTATCTCATAAATTGGATGTACAGTGCAGATCATGCTCCACTGTGCTCAGGAAAATCCTTCCTTGATGCCTCCCAGGAAATTGGTAGCCACAGAATGTCTCTTCTGTTGAACCCTCTGAAGATGGACACCACCATATATGAAAGTCAAAAGTCATGTGCTCACCAAAACGATAGTCATGGTGTCCTATTTTTGCCTGGTTCAACATCCTTCCATCTTTCCCCTTCCAAATTATCACCTATACTATCTTGAAGAATGGGTGATGCACTGAGGAGTTTGCAAGCCTCTGCCTCCGTTGGTTATTGTCTTCATATGCAGACAATTTTTTTTGGCATGGGTATCAATAATGCTATCAAATAGTAAATGGACAAACTCAATCCAAGGATATTGGGGAGGTGAAGAGGGGGATTATGTGTAGGGGAGGAGTCAAGAGCCCTGGAGCCACATGTTCAGAAGTGCTGAGACTAGATCAGAGTTAGATCTGAGGCCCATCTGTTGAACCAGATGAAAACGGAACAACATGGATCTGTCGTTTATGGTGGGTGCATAACTTTTTTTTTTTTTCTTGTGAGGGTAAATCTGCTTTAAATAACTTTTTTTTTTTTTTTTTTTTTTCTGTTGCACAGATCACTAGTCATTGTTTGCAGAGTAAGCGTGATTTTGTTAATACTACTTCCATGAATGTGGCCACTGGCACTGTTTTAAGGAGGTTTGCATGGGCTGTATTCTCAGAACCTCCTAGATAATGACAAAAATGACATTTTTAAATTCTTCTTTGGATAGAGATTTTATGTTCGGTCCGCTTACTTTAGAGGTGATTAGAAAGTGTGATGTAAGGACCAAACTGATCCAGGGAATCTCTCAAGATTTTTCAGCCCTCCTTTTCCAAATTGCCCAAGGGATTTTCTATCATGTTATCCAATGTTGGCAAAAAACAGATTAGTCTCAACAAAATGCATGGAAACAAATGATGTGAAGTTCAATCTTGCTGTTCATTCTTGACTGATGGGTTTGGAGCCTATCCCTCAGCTCCCGGTATGGCCACATGCAAAGCTCGAGGCCAAGTCCCCGTCCCATGATGCACTGCGAATTGCCTCCGGTCTAGTTTGCCACAGCATCTGATCGGAGGTTCCATTGAAAGCTTGGGCCAGTAAACTTTTTAAAAATTTCTATTTAGCTGTCTATTTTATAACTTTAGTACATTTTTAACTTAGGATAGTTGGTTAGCTTTTATAGCTTCCTTGCAGTTCCCCTTCCCGTGTGTTCATAAATATTACACTCCAGTATTTGGCCTCGTTGTTTTGGCCTAGTTAACTTTGAGTAGAGTGTGCATGTTTAAATAGCTTTTTCTAGTAGTTCTAGTTCTAAATAGCTTATTCTAGTTATATAGAGTTTTTTGGATACTTTTTCTCAGGTGTGTGTGTGTGTGTGTGTGTGTGTGTGTGTGTGTGTGTGTGTGTGTGTGTGTGTGTGTGTGTGTGTGTGTGGGGGTGAGCCTAGTATCTTTATTAATATTTGGTCTGCGTGTATTAAAGTAGTAGTATGGCGGATGATGAGGACAGACATCCCAAGTCCAGTTTTAAAAAATGTCCAGACTGTAATCAGAAAATGTCAGTCACTGATGGATGTGTTACCTGTGTATATTGTTTAGGGGCTGTCCACTTACAAGAATCTTGTGCTATCTGCCATTCCTTAGAGAGGAAAAGGAAGTTAATAGACAGGGGCTTGTTAAAAACACCATTTTCAAGAGGCGTTGAATGACCAGGATGTGGCTAGCAAATCTAAGTCCTGTAAGTCATCTGTTGAATCTAAGGACTCCAAGCATTCAAAAAAATCTGATGACTCTGCGACATTGGCTCCACAGATTTCAGAGCCGACTGTCTTTTCTTTTCGGAGCCGGCCCACAGCATTGGAGCCAGTATCCAAAGTGTCTCAGTCACCATTGCTCCAGTCGGCATCATCAGTGCATTCATCTAGTTCATCTGTCAGCCTTTCACATTTGGATATGTATTGATTGGTGCAGAAGCTTCTACAGGCACCAGGCTTTGCTAAATTGTCTGCTCCGACCCAAGCGGCTTCGGAGCTGAAGACAACTACTCCTGCTTTGGCTACTCCTCCTCCGAGTCATGCCGGTCCTTCGGAGCCAGAAGAATCGGACCTGTTGATTGTGGAGCCTTTGGAGTAGAGACCTGTTCCAGTGTTCTCGGCTCCATCCACTCTGACATCCTCTGTGCCGACCGCGGACTCTAGGAGCCAACACTCTCTCCAATCAGACATTCTGATCCCAGGAGGACAGTCAGACCGACTTGTCGGCGCTGACTCTCCCTCTCGGGGCTTTGGCTCCGAGCTCTGCTCCTACCTCTGGCTCGGAGCCCAGTGTCTCGATGTGGGAGGGTTTGATGGTTCCCTCGGATCAGTTGATTCCTTCCCATCGGAGCCATGATGCCTTCGATGCCATGAGGAGAGCTTTGTCCCCCAAGACATCCTCGACTTCAGGCCTTGCTTCCTCATCCCCTAAAGCGCCTGTGTCTGCTTCCATTATCCAGGCTAAGAGTAGAGATCCAGAGCCCCAGGTAGCGCTACAGGGTGCCCCCTGCTGTTCCAAGATCTCCCCAGAAGCCCCCACTGAGGAGGTTCCTAGGAAGAGATTGTGCAAGAGGAGACACTTGGACTCCCCACAGGAGTCTTTAACATCTGATGCTGACTTGAATAAGTTTGAAGGGTCCCCCTCTGAGGATATCTCCTTTGCTGAGATACTTGAGATTCTTGGGCAGAGGGATGATTGGCAGTCCAAATACCCTACTGAAGATGTCTGTTCTCCTGAAGGCTTTTGGGTCTCAACCCTCCACCTCTTGGGTGTCTCTGCCCTTCGATGAGCTCATGCAGTTGGTTTCTCGAAGGGGGTGGGAGTCACCGGAGTCCATGGAGCCTGTCTCTAGGAGGCCTAGCAAGTTTATATCAGCCCCACCAGACAAAACATTTTTAACCAAAGGAGTTGCTGTTGATGCCATGGTGGTGGTGGCGGCCACCATAAAGGAAGTGTCTGAGACAACCTCGTCTATCCATCCTCCTCAGAGAGTCTAGGATCATGGATAGATATGGGAAACACATGTTCAGTTCAGTGACATTTGCTCTCCCTTCACGTAACCAGTTGCAAAGAGATCTCCTTAAGGAATTGGGAGATGCTCTTCAGGGTACAGTAACTGCAGGTGCCTCTGATTAAAGCTGCTGCCCAGCTTTCTACCCTAAATTCTATTGTCAACTCATTCATGCGTCTCATGCAGCTGATGGACCGAGTAGGGCAGCCAGTACAGGAATCGCTCTTAGAAGACCTTCCTGGATGCACTTGTGTTCCTTCGTGGAGCCCTTCAAGTCATCCTTTGTGCACACTCCCTTTGATGGCTCATCCCTTTTTGGGCCTAAAGTGAAGGAAACCTTGACCAGGTGTGAACAAGCGGGAAAGACGGTCTGCAGTCGGAGTCTGTTTTTCCACCCCTACCCGACCTTATCCTAAAGGTCAAAGGAGAGGGAAAATGTGGATCTGAAGTAGTTAACTTCATTTGATCAGCAACCTGTGGGTATGGATCTGACCTGGATCCAATTTGGCAGCTTTCCAAGCTAAAGATCCGAGCTCTCAGCTCCCACCCTTACCCATAATACCCTGCTTACCTCCCTCTAGTCCTTAGATCTCGTTTGCCGCAGCTTCTGAAGCATAAGGGACGAGCTCTTAGCGTTTTAGATGAGGAATTTAGGAGTTTTTTTGTTAAAATCCTAGCGATTTTGGTGTGTGTGTGTGTGTGTGTGTGTGTGTGTGTGTGTAGTACATCCGCAGTTAAGTTAAACCGTTTTTTAATTACTTTTAGTGGTAAATTAGTGTTTCCGCTTCCCCTTACTGTGTGTGTTGGGGTGTGTGCTTGTGTGTGATGGCCGAGGACCCTAAGGCCGTGTGGTCATAAGCTGTCCTCAGCGGATGGCCACACTCAGTGCGTTCTCTGCCTGGGGTAGCCCACTTAACATCAGGCTGCCAGATTTGTGCAGCCTTTAACCCCCGGGCTCTGAGGGACAGGAGAAACAAGCTAATCCTGGTGGGACTCTTGCCCACGGATTCTTTTTCCTCCTCTCCCTCAGTGGCGCCAGTCACAGCTACGACTTTCCAGCCTTCAGCTCCCCCTCCCCTGGCTGGGACTCAATCTCCCTCTGTTTCCCAGGGAGAGGGGGACTCTTCTAAGAAAGAGAAGGGGCACAGAGAGAAGGAAAAGGAGAGGGATAGGAACAAGAGCCATAAGCGGCGGGCCGAATCAGCCTCTTCGGCTCCGCCGGCAAAATAGATTTGTTCCCCCGTGAGGGTTTCCAGGTCTTCCCCCTCTCGGCTCCGTTCTACACACTTCTCGCCGGAGGAGTCCCAGTCACCCTCGAGGTAGTCTGGGTGGCCTTCCCGGCCTGCCTCGACGACTTCTAGGTCTACCAGGAGTCTGTCCGACGATATGGACCGGATGAAGCGTCGACTTCTGCAGACCCAGATGCAGATGGGAGTGCTCCTGCCTCCCCCCCCCCCCTCCGGGAGGGAGCTCGGCCCCTTTCTTTGTACCCATTGCTCCTTCTCCAATCCACTATCGAGTTTTGGAGCCATCGGATCTGAGTTGTCTCGGAGCTGGGGAGTCGATGCCGATAGTAGTTGCTACTTCACCGGCCTTACCCTCGAGTTTATAGTATATAGTCATCTTTCGGATCTGAGCTCTCAGGGCCGAGAGCCGAGCTTCGGATCTGCAGGGGTGAGTGTGTCTTCGGCTCCGTTGCTGTCGGAGCACACTTCCCTTTCGGGTCCGATCGCGTCGCCTCCAGCACCGGCCCTCACGTCGGAGCTGAGGGGACTACTCTCTGAGCCAGGGGAGTGGTTCACCTTCGGCTTTCGATGTGGTGGAGAGGTTGCTGTCGGAGTTCGAAGTCCCCAGTCCGTGCTACGGATCCATCCTTCACTCCCTCTTATATGGGCCTGTCTTCCATCGTCCAGCCCCAGGAACAGCCTGCATCTGTGCCCCAGTTAGTTCCTGTAGAGGAACAGGACCCCGTTGGTGAGCCCTTCTCCCACCGAGGAGGTCCCTCACAAGCGTAAGTGTAAGAGGAGGCACTTGGACTCCCCCGAGTCCCTCACGGAGGACACTGACTTAGGGGAATGTGGGTTCCCCCAGGTCACCCCCGGAGGACGTCTCCTTTGGAGACGTTATGGAGATACTGCTCATAAGAGGGGGTGGTCAGCCCAGAAACCTTCCTCGGATGAGTCTGTTTCTGGAAGCGTTTGACGCAGGCCCGTCTACCTCTTGGGTGTCCCCCCTGGTAGACTTGATTACTACCAGGGCTTGGAAGGAGCCAGACACTGTGGAGCCAATCCCTAGGAGACCTGATAAAATCTTTAGTCCCCCTTCTGACAAGCCGGCGTGGAATAAAGGTTCCCCGGTAGATGCTATGGTGGTGGCGGCTGCCACCAAGAAGGAACTGGCACAAGAAAGTTCCTCTGTCCATCCTGCTAATAAGGAGTCTCGGACGATGGACCGCATTGGAAAGCGGATGTTTGCTTCAGCCACCTTTTCTATAAGGGCACTGAATTATCTGGCACACGTCATTAGGCTTCAGTGGGATCTACGCTGGGTCTCCCCCAGAGTCCATGGCGGCTGAGGACAAACTAACTTTCTCGGCTCGCTTGGCCACTCTAAAGTCAATATCAAACACTTCTATGCAGCTTCTCTCCCATGCCATGGAGGGGGAGGCTAGAACCAGCGGAGCAGGGGTCGCCTTGCGGCGCCACGCCTGGCTCCGTCTTTGCGACTTTGCAGAACCCTTCAAGGCATCCTTCGCGAACGCTCCCTTTGACTGTTCTACACTATTCGGCAAAACCATCCGCGACACACTATTCCAGAGCGATAAAGACGGGAAGACGTCTGCCATCGGAATCCGCTTCTCTGCTCCTCAAATGTCCTTCTCAAGGAACCAGAGAGGACAAAAGAAGATGTGGTTCAGAAAGGCTCAGCAGTCCCGTCCTGCTCCGGACCCTTCATCCTTCAGAGGCAGGGGAGGACAAGGTGGACACTGGCCCAGAGGCAGAAAGGGGCCGAAGAATTTCAGGTCGAGAGAACCCTTCTCCGACTGACTCGCGCAGCAGCCCTGAGGGGTTGCCCGACTGTCCCTCTCTGGAGGCAGTCGGGAGGCTTTTTTCGGAGCATCTCGCAAGTTTGGGAGTCCATTACTACAGATCGCTGGGTGCTCCGAATTATATCCAGGGGTTACTCTATCCCCTTCCTGAATCTTGCCCCGTTAGGGAGGTGCCTCCCCGATGTCCCACCCAATCAGAGGGAGGCTGCAGCTTCAGAAGTAAAGAAATTACTAGAAAAAAGGGCCATCCAACACGTCCCCCCAGAGCAGTCCGGGTTGGGCAATTACTCCAGGTTCTTTTTGGTGCCAAAAAAGACTGGGGACTTGAGGCCAATTCTCGACCTGTCAACCTTGAACCTGTTCATTGCTAAAGAGAAATTCCGAATGGTCACTCTACAATCTATTCTCCCCCTTCTGCAGGAGAACGATTGGATGTGCTCCATAGACCTCAAGGATGCGTACTACCACATTCTCATGGACAGACGATCCAGGAGGTTTCTCAGCTTTTGGCTGGGGGCCAGTCATTATCAGTTCAGGGTTCTTCCATTCGGCCTCACCACAGCCCCCAGGGTGTTCACCAAGGTCATGGCAGGTCATGGCAGTTGTGGCAGCCCACCTGAGACTTGGGCTCCTCACCACCCCCACCAGGCATCTACTCTGTTCTGCCAGAGATTATTCTTTACTCTTGGCCCATCACCTAGGCATTACCATAAATTTCAGGAAGTCTTCTCTTCATCCTGTTCAAGTTCTGGATTTCATAGGGGCCAGGATAAACACGCTTCAGTCCAAGGCCTTTCTGACAGCAGACAGGTTACGCACCTTGTCACTCCATGTAATAGCACATCTATAGTCCTGAGCCCCACCCGCAGAATTAGTCCTGAGAGCCCTAGGATCCATGGCGGCAGCCATCAGCCTTTCACCTCTTGCTCGGCTGCACACGAGTCCTTCAATGGACCCATCAGGTCCAATGGTCCCTCTTCCTACACCCATTGGATTCACCGATTTCCCTAAGCAGGGTTTGCAGGAACTCCCTTCTTTGGTGGCTTCATTCCCGAGAGCTTCGGGAAGGGAGACCGTTCGTGATGCCTCTACCCCAAACCACGCTGACCACGGACGCTTCTTGCCATGGGTGGGGGGGGCATTGCATGGGCAGAACTGTCCAAGGCACGTGGACCCCTGTAGAGACCATTCTGCATATCAATGTTCTGGAGAATGAGGGTGGTGCTTTTAGTATTGTAAGCCCTTCAGGACCTTCTTTCTCCGGGGAATATTGCAATTCAGACAACATGGCGGTGGTCTGGTACATCAACAAACAGGGAGGAACCAGGTCTTACCCTTTTTGTCAAGAGGTTGAGAGTTTGGGAATGGGCGATTTCCACCAACCGCTTTCTGATAGCGACGCACACTCCAGGTCGGTCCAACATTCTAGTGAACAAGCTGAGTCGTTCTATCCTCACACCTTACAAGTGGTCTCTAAACCCCTTAGTAGCGAAACAGATCTTCCTCAGATGGGGTCAGCCTTGCTGCGATCTCTTCGCATCTCCTTCAAACGCAAAATGCAGCAAATTTTTCGCTTTAATTCGGGGGAGAGTCCCAGAGATGCTCTGGTTCATGCTTGGCCACCCGGTCTTCTGTATGCTTATTTGCCTCTTCTGCTAATGATGAAATTTCTGCAGAAAGCTCGTCGGTTGGGGAGCAAAATAATCCTCATAGCCCCATTCTGGCCTCGTCAGATCTGGTTCCTATATCTGCAGTCTCTCATCATAGCTCCTCCTTGGGTCTTAGATCCCATTCCGGATCTGATCTCTCATCCTTCGGGATTGCAAACTCCGAACCTGGACGACCTCAAGCTAACGGCTTGGTTGATCCAGTTCCACTAGTGGCTAGGACTCCTGGTATCTCGTCTTCCGTAAAATCTATACTGGTAGCGGCACATAAACCCTCTACCAGGAAGATCTACAAGAGTAAATGGAAGCGTTTTTCCATCTGGGCCAAACATAGGGATTTGGACCCTTTTTTCGGCTCTCATTCCAGCAGTTCTTGAATTTCTGTCCCACATTTTCCATCAAGGGGCCGGTTCTTCTACTGTGAAGGTTCAGATGGCTGCCATTTCTCATTCCCACATCGGGGACAACCTTGGACCCTTACCTTCTGCTAAGATATGCAAGACCTTTTTGAAAGGCACCTTTCTGTTAAGACCTCCGGTCAAGAATGCGGTTCCCCCATGGGACTTTACTTTAGTTCTTCAGGCCCTAACGGGTCCACCCTTTGAACCTGCAGCTTCCGTTGACTTATAATTCTTATCCTGGAAAACTGCCTTCTTGATTGCAATTACTTCAGCTAGAAGGGTATCTGAACTTCAAGCTCTTTGTACAAAACCCCCATACCTGGTCTTCCATAAGGACAGAGTATCTCTCAGGACTAATCCTTCATTCTTGCCTAAAGTGGCCTCCGAGGCCAATATCGATCAAATCATTAATTTGCCTGTTTTCTTCCCCAACTTTCAAAACAAAGGGGAATATAGACTGCACTTGTTGGATGTGCATAGACAATTGCGATTTTACTTGCACAGGACAGCTGCTTCTCGCAAATCGGAGCAGCTTTTCATGTCTTTCACTAAGCCATCCTTAGGCAAGCCAGTTACAAAAGTTAGTTTAGCTAGATGGATATCCCACTGCATCTTACATGCGTATACAGCTTCCGGTCGGCCAGAACCCTTGGGGGTTCATGCTCACACTACCCATTCTATGGCTACCTTTGCATCATTTTGGTCAAGAGTTCCCTTAGATGACATCTGTTCAGCGGCTACTTGGGCCTCTTCTCATACCTTCATTTCTCATTACAAGCTGGATCTGATAACAGAGGTAGGATAGCCTTTGGCTCCGCAGTGCTCCGGAATATCCTTCCTTGAGGACCTCCCAGGTTTTTGGTAGCTGGGGCCTCTGTCCCACAGGATGCTGATCAAATGAAGTTAACTACTTCAGATAAAGAAGTTATGTACTCACGTTAATGTTCCATCTGAGTAGGTAACTTCATTTGTCAGCAACCAACCCCTCCCTCCTTCCCCCTAGCCTGTTTCGTGGTCATATTCATAATGGAATGTTTTCCTTCTGTTACACATGTTACGCATCAGGCTAGTGTTTCTCTTTCGAGTATGTTTGACTGTTGGTTGATAAATTGGCAAACTCTATCTGAGGACTGGAGGGAGGTAGCAGTGTATTATGGGTACGGGGGAGGAGCTAAGACCTCGGATCTTTAGCTTGGAAAGCTGCCGACTTGGATCCAGGTCTGATCCGATACCCACAGGTTGCTGACAAATGAAGTTACCTACTCAGATGGAACGTTATGGTGAGTACATAACTTCTTTTTCTGGAAAGCCCAAGGAGCCTTTCAGGACGCACGTGGTGAACCCCCCCCCTCCAGAGGCAGATGAGGGGGTAATAGTGGAAGATGCCACCCTCGTGGCAGAGGAGGTCCACAACATCAGGGTGACAGATAATTTCTCTGGGCAACCCTACCAGTGCTCCTGAAAGGAGGCCCGACTGTCCTGCTCTGGAGGCAGTCGGGGTTCGCCTATCTTTGTACCCAGGCACCTGGCAAAAAATAAAAGCTGGGTACAAAGTATAATTTCCAGAGGGTACTTCATACCATTCTCCACATCCCCTCTGTCCATAAGGAGAATCCCGGACGTTCCACCCAGTTACAGGGAACAAGCAACTATAGAGGTCTGAAAGTTGCTAGAAAAAGTCATCCAGCCAGTCCCAGCAGACAAAACAGAATCCATTACTTACTCAAGATTCTTTTTGGTTCCAAAGAAAACAGGGGACTGGAGACACATTTTAGACCTCAGCAGACTCAACCAATATGTAAAGAACATACTACCACATAAAGATGACCAGGCCATCCAGAGATAACCTGCATTTCCAGCTGGGAGCCAGTCATTTTCAGTTTCAAGCCCTGCCGTTTGGTCTCACTACAGCCCCCAGAATGTTCACCAAATGCATTGCATGGGTCACAGCTCACCTGAGGCATCTAGGATTCCAGGTGTTTCCGTACCTAGACGATTGGCTCCTTGCCGCCACCACCAGGCATCCACTTATTCAGGCAAGGGTGTACACTCTGTCACTCTACAGTCATCTAGGCATTACAGTCAACTCAGAAAAGTCTGCCTTGTCGCCATCGCAGCATATTGTTTTTATCGGAGCAGAGCTAGACATTTCAACCACCACTCTAAGGCTACCAATAGAAATGGTCTTTCTTCTTGGTATCGAAAGACGGAGCACCGGCTTCAGAAGTTCTGAAAGTATTGGGTATGATGGCTGCAGCAATCCTAGCCATTCCATTAACAAGAATGCATATGCAGATCCTTCAATGCCTGTTGTTCACTTAATGGTCTTACCAGGAACTACCCATGGACCACACAATATTGATTACAAGCTCTTGCAAGAAAGACCTCCAGTGGTGGTTGACATCTCTTCATGTCACAATAGGATGCCCCTTTGTTCTATTCCCTCCAGTAGCCATTGTGACCATGGTCACTTCCCTGATAAGGTGGGAGGGGGGAATTTTCAAGGAAAGACTGCCCAAGGCACATGGACCGATCAGGAGTCACATGTGCATATCAATATTCAGGAGATGAGCAGTACTTTTGGCTTTGTAGTACTTCCAGGACTCTAGTTCTCTAGGAATGATTGCGATTCAGACTGACAAAATGTGGGTAGTCTGGTACTTGAACAAGCAAGGGAGAACCAGATCTTACCCCCTTTGCCAAGAAGCCCTCAGAGTTTGGCAGAGGGCTGTCTCCTCCCAGTGCTTTCTGTTGGCAACGCACATACCGGGGAGCTCCAGTGTAATAGCAGACAAACTAAGCAGGGCAATCTTGTTGCCACATGAGTGATCCCTCAAAGAGATTGCGGACAGGATTTTCCGCAAATGGGGCCAGCCTTGCTGTGACCTTTTTGCCAGTCACATCAACACAAAATGCAGAAGCTACTTTGCCCTAATTCCACCTCCGGGAGAAGCCCCGAGGGACACACTCATACACGATTGGCTCCTGGGTCTCCACGATTGGCTCCTGGGTCTCCTCTGCATTTCCACCAATACCATTGATACCCAAGGTTCTACAGAAAACAAAATCCCTGGGAAGGACAATCATCCTTATAGTCCCTCAATGGCCTCAGCAGATTTGGTTCCCATTCCTTCAACATCATCTCTTTGGAGGATCCCTGGATTCTGGACCCAGTTCCAGACCTTCTGACACAGCCGTTGTGGGACCTTAATCCATCTCTGCAGTCATTGAAACTGACAGCTTGGCTGCTGTAGTTCCCCTCATAGCTAGGCTTCATAACCTTTCCAATGAGACACAACCAATCCTTTTGTCTTCTCATAAGCCGTCCACTAGAAAATTATATCTTAGTAAGTGAAAGAGATTTTCCATATGGTCCTCTAAGAGTAATACTGACCCTTACCAAGCCTCCATGACATCCATACTAGAATTCTTGACTATGATTTTTAACAAAGGAGTGGCAGCAGCAACAGTTCGGTTTCAGTTTGCTATTTCTAATTTTCATCTTTGGGTTGACTGTTTAAATATCATGTCCCACAAGTTATCCAGAGCCTTTCTGAAGGGGGCATTTCAATTGAGACCACCTGTGAAAACTCCATATTCTCCATGGAATCTAAATTTTAAGCTTTCATGTATAATTCTCCCTCCGTCTGAACCAGCATCATCTTGTGACCTCATCCAGTATTTGTCATGGAAAACCATTTTCCTGGTAGCTATTACTTCTGCCCGCAGTGTGTCAGAACTTCAGGCTTTATCTATCAGCTCTCCTTATTTGATTTTTCATGCTGACAGAGTATCACTTAGGACAAATCCTTCCTTTTTGCCCAAAGTTTGTTCGGAAACCAATATTAACCAAGTTATTGAGTTACCAGTTTTCTTCCCTAATCATTCCAGCAAGTTAGAGTATATGCTGCACCAATTGACGTTCACCGACAGCTCAGATTTTATTTGGATAGAACAAAAGATTTCAGGAAATCGGACCAGCTTTTTTTTTTTTCATTCTCTGAATCCAGGAAAGGGTAGACCAGTGGCTAAAACAACTGTCTAAATGGTTATCTGATTGTATCACTTTTGTCTATTCAGCTGCTAATATGCCCTTGCAACACATGATTAAAACTCACTCAACCCGAGCAGTTTCTACATCCTCTGCATTTTCAGTCAGACTTCCCAACATTTGTGCAGCAGCCACTTGGTCAAAACCTCATACCTTTATCACTCATTACTAAGTTGATAGGGCCTCCAGGGACAGGGCCTCCTTTTGAGTCCACAGTCCTGAAAAATGTACTCCCGTGAGCCACCCAAGATTGATGGTGCTTGGGATGCTACCAATCAGTCAAGAATGAACGGCGAGATTGAACAGCTTCACCTTAAGAAGTTATGTACTCACCATAATGTTCCATGTGAGTTGTTCATCTCGTCTTCATTCTTCCATCCCTCCTGCCTGCCCCCTCCTGGCTGATAGCTGATCTAGATGTTGGTTTCATCTTGGTTGCTCAAATTCTTCTCCCTTTTTATAGGGGAATAGTTAT
The DNA here is from genome assembly GCF_019279795.1 of Protopterus annectens. Taxonomy (NCBI): domain Eukaryota; kingdom Metazoa; phylum Chordata; order Ceratodontiformes; family Protopteridae; genus Protopterus; species Protopterus annectens. The sequence continues at coordinate 647,895,847 of NC_056743.1, forward strand.
TATATATGGTTATAGTATACACAGCAAACCAGATCTGAGGTAATTCGCAATGCATCATGTGATAGGGGCTTGGCCTCGAGCTACTGAAAGACCTCGAGCTTTGCATGTAGCTGTAACGGAGCCAAGGGATCTGCTCCGAACCCATCAGTCAAGAATGAAGGTGATATGAACAACTCGCATGGAACGTTATGGTGAGTACATAACTTCTTATTTTAAGAAGAAATGGCAATGGATTCCAAAAAAGTCTCATACCTCTCAAAACCAAGTTTGAATGGCTGTTCCAAGAGACCTTGTGATCCCCTCCCACCCTTGCCCCTTTTGCCTTCCAGAAAGTATGAATCTTCATTTTTCTTTGGCATTTCTTAAGGTTTTGCATGTCTGGATACCATTATCCATTCTGTGCCTTGCCCTTTGGACTATGTACTGCACCAAGATTGTTTTAGAATGTCTAGCTCCAGTTACAGCTTATTGCCGGGTACAGGGTATCCACATTTGTCCATATTCAGATGACTTGCTTATCTATGCAGAGTCTTTCAGTGTCAGTTTCTCTTCTCTCTCTCTTGCGCTCACTCTCTCTTGCGCTCACACTCTCTCTCTCTCTCTCTCTCTCTCTCTCTCTCTCTCTCTCTCTCTCTCTTGCGCTCGCTCTTACACTCGCTTTCTCTTGCGCTCGCTCTCTTGTGCTCTCTCGCACTCCCTCTCTCGCGCTCTCTCTCCCTCTCGCGCTCGCTCTCTCGCTCTCTCTCTCTTGCGCTCTCGCTCTCTCTCGCTCTCTGCGCTCGCTCTGCCGCTCTCAAGGCTCTCGCTCTCAAGGCACTTTTCGCTCTCTCGCGCTCTCTCTCTCTCTCGCGCGCTCTCTCTCTCTCTCTCTCTCTCGCGCTCTCTCGCTCTCTCTCTCTCTCATGGCTCTCTCTCGCGTTCTCTCGCTCTCTCTCGCTCTCTCTTGCGCTCGCTCTCTCTCTCTGCGTCTCGCTCTCTCGCTCTCTGCGTCTCGCTCTCGCTCTCTCTCGCGCTCTCTCTCGCTCTCTCGCTCTCTCTCGCTCTCGCGCTCTCTCGCTCTCGCGCTCTCTCTCGCTCTCTCTCTCGCGCGCTCTCTCGCTCTCGCTCTCTCGCTCTCTCGCGCTCTCGCTCTCTCGCGCTCTCTCGCTCTCTCTCTCTCTCTCGCTCTCGCTCTCTCTCTCTCTCGCTCTCTCGCTCTCTCTCGCTCTCTCTCGCTCTCGCTCTCTCGCTCTCTCTCTCTCTCTCGTTCTCTCTCTCTCTCTCTCGTTCTCTCTCTCTCATTCTTTCTGTCCTCCTCTCTCTCGCTCGCTCTCTCTCGTTCTCTCTCTCGCTCGCTCTCTCTCGTTCTCTCTCTCGCTCTCTCGCTCTCTCTCGCTCTCTCTCTCTCTCTCGTTCTCTCTCTCGTTCTCTCTCTCGTTCTCTCTCTCTCTCTCTCTCTCGTTTTCTCTCTTGTTCTCGATCTCTCGCGTTTCTCGCTCTCTCGCGTTTCTCGCTCTCTCTCTCGCGTTTCTCGCTCTCTCTCTCTCTCTCTTCTCTCTCTCTCTTCTTCTCTCTCTTTCTCTCTCTCTCTCTCTCGTTCTCTCTCTCTCTCGTTCTCTCTCTCTCTCTCTCTTTTCTCTCTCTCTCTCTCTTTCTCTTCTTCTCTCTCTTGCCTCTTTCTTTTCTCTCTTCTCTCTCTCTCTCTCGTGCTCTTCTCTCTCGCTCTCTCTTCTAGCTCTCTCTCTCTTTCTTTCTCTTTCTCTCTCTCTCTCTGTCTCTCTTTTTCTCTCTCTCTCTTGCGCGCTCTTTCTTTCTCTATTTCTCTCTCTCTTGCGCGCGCTCTTTCTCTCTTTCTTCTCTCTCTCTTGCGCGCTCTCTTTCTCTCTTTCTCTTTCTCTCTCTCTCTCTCTTGCGCTCTCTTTCTCTCTCTCTCTCTCTTGCGCGCGCTCTTTCTCTCTTTCTTTCTCTCTCTCTCTCTCTCTCTCTCTCTCTCTCTTGCGTGCGCTCTCTTTCTCTCTTTCTCTCTTTCTCTCTCCCTCCCTGGTGAGACGTCTCTTAAAGATGGGATTCCAAGAAAACATTCAAAATTCTTTCTTGCCTCTGTCACATTGGATTGTAACCCTGGAATGTCAGCTAGACACCTCAGTCCAAACAGCTGATTTTGGGTCTCATAGCATGTATAATTCTTGTGATACCCCTGACAACATGAGAAAGATGCAGTGGTATCTGAAATGTCTCTGGTCTCAGCATTAATGCCCTTTATCTTTTCAAACCCCAGTAGTCGGTCACCACAGATGTGGATTTTCAGGAGGGATAAACATGCAGGGGTTATGGAACACCAAGGAGAGAGACGAGCACAAATCTCGGAGATGCTTCCTCTGATCAAGGCACTCAACTTTCCAAACTAGCTTTGGTTCTTGGAACCTCTTCAAGTGTAAATGTAGAAACAGTAACCTGATCTCTACCACGATGCAGTAAAGACACACTTAAATGCTCTTGAAAGTCCAAAAGGCAGCTAACAAAAATGAATATAGCACACTTGTAATTAAAAGTCCATGAAGCAGTCAAACAACGTAGCAAAATTGTAGTAAAAAGCTCCTTTAATCCATAAAATAGTGGGTAACGGTTTTTTTGTTTTTTTGAACCTCTTCAAGTGGTTAGACAATATCAGTCATGTGGCACATCAAGCAAGAGGAAACCAGTTTGTAGCCCCCTTTACAAACTAGCCTTGTTAATTTGGATATAGTTTCACAGCACAATCCCACTATACAAGCATCTGACATTCTGTCAAAGCAAAGCTGTGTGGTGGACAGGTTGATCAGAACTGGGACAAACCCACACAAGTGGAAGCTAGATAAGGGGGTCTTCCAAGGATTGATCCATCTGTGGGAAGTTCCTCAACTTGACCTTTGTGCCTCCTCTTTGAACATTCAACTGGCAAGATTCTGTTCCAGGACTCCTTTAAGACTTGAAGACAGATGCCTTTTCCTTTTCTTGGACATTGAATGTTGCTGTATGCTTTTCCACCCTTTCAACTAATATATCTGGGAAACTGCTGAAGTTCAAATGAAGTCCCCAAAGATCATTGTGGTGACTTTTTTTTTAGTCTTTGCAGCCATGGGTCTCTCTCCTTTTTGGAAATGGCTAGCAGCAGTTACCACAAGCTTCCTCGCAGACTGGATCTATTCACACAGGAAAGGGTGGTTTATTACACCTGGACATCAGTCCTCTAAAGTTGAGTTCCTGGATGATTAGGTTTTTAACTCCTTTTAGGCACTTGTTTACTGGGGGCTTGCAGCAGGTACTAATGGAGGCAAGAAAGCCTACTACTAGAAAATCCTATACTAGCAAATGGAAAAGGTTTTGTAGTTGGTGAAAGCAATATAATCAGGATCCATTCAGGGCTAGTTGATCACTGGTTTAACAGTATTTGTGAGCGTTCCTATCCTATGGCCTTTTTTATCACTTTACCATGGTTCATTTATCAGCCATTTCAGCATGTGTGCCCATGGATTATCCTCCAAGAAAACCTGTGCCCCCTCCTTGGCATCTTAATTTTTTGTTAGGGAAACAAACACTTGCTCTATTTGAACCAGCTAATCTGTCTGACTTGAGGTTCTAAACATGGAAAACAGTTTTACTGATTGCTCTGACCTCTGCAAGAAGGGTATCAGAGTTGCAAGTTCTTATGGTGAGTCAACCTTATCTCATTTTCCAAAGGGACAGATTTTCATTTGGAACATATCCTTTTATGCTTAAAGTAGTATGCAAGTTTATTTAAGTCAAACCATCCAACTGCCTGCTTTCTTTCCTGGATACAGAAATGAGGGAGAGAGGATACTCCATACCTTGGAAGTCCACAGACGTAATACTATCTTGACAAGAACTAAATCTTTAAGATCTTCAGATCAATTCCTTATTTCTTGTGAAGGTAAGACGAAGGGGCAACCTGTATCAAAACAGACCATTTCCAAATGGTTATCTAAGGCTGTTACAGTTTGTTATACTCCATCATAAAAAAACTATTCCAGGCAGGGTCAATGCCCACTCTACCAGGCCTTGGTTGCATCTCTGGCTTTTTGGAAAGGCTTGGAATCTAGAAGCTACTACTTTGTCCTCTGTACATACTTTTACAAAGCACTATAATCTTGATTCCTTCTCTAGGTCCAAATCAGGCTTTCCTAGGGCCATTTTCCAGGGGCTCCTGGACTCTTCCTTCCACCTCCGAAATGTAGTTGGCTGCTGGGGCAAGCTACCCATTTAGCCAAGACTGCTGCAGCAATGATCAATATGATAAACATAGTACTGTTGTGCAAGTAAAACATACCATAATACTAGATGTTCGAATAATCACTGATCACTTCTGCAGTAGCAGCTCCTTCCTCCCCATTTGTTTTTTTGGTGTCTCTCTTTTTTCATTGTCAGGGTATGGACATTTTTTGTTTGTTGCCCCCTAGAACTGCTCTTTCAGGGCTCAGCCTCCCCCTCTCTGCTGGCAGGAAAATTCTGAAGGGCTTATTGGCCAAACTTCTTAGTAATTTCAGCTTAAGCTGCTTGACAGTTTGGGCACGTGGAAAGTGTCCTGAAGCTTTGGAAGCTAACTGGCTGTTATCCTTGGCAGGGCATAACTCGTATAGCTAAGGCTACTGCAGCAGTGATCATTCGAACATCTGCTGTTATGGTAAGTTCATCTTACTCAACTGTATGTTCCTGTTTACCAAACCAGTGGGCACCTTTAGGATTTCTCAACACTACGATTATCACATGAGCCCATGTGTTAAGACTTCCATCCAAGGCTGATGAGCCTGCCAGACCAATTTGTGCCCGCTGCATATCCAAGATGTTGAGAGCATTATTCTCCATTGCAGAAAACATAAAAAAAAATTGCAAGGAAACAACTTAAGCTTTTGTAAACCTCTTTGCAACATCATATTTTACATAATAATGCACATACCCATTAAAAGAAAACAAAATAAACCCTTGTGAAATTTTCATTTTACATATATATATATATATATATATATATATATATATATATATATATAATGTGTGTGTGTAGTATGTATGTATATGTGTGTGTGTGTGTGTGTGTGTGTATATATATATATATATATATATATATATATATGTATGTATATATATATATATATATATAGGAAAATATATAGGAAAATATAGTGAGATTGGTTAAGTATTGTTTTTCCTACGTCTGTGTTACTTTTATATTGTCTGTGGTTGAAACTCTGGTGTTTATTTTTACTAGATAGTCAGTATTCTCATATTTTCTAATTTATATTTATTAATAATTCTATACCTTTCATTGTGGCTGGTCTTTTAGAGAGTGCTTTTAACATCTTGAGTACTTATGCCTATTTTGGTGACACTGCGGTCGCTCCTGAAAGCCTTGATGCATTGGTCAAACTCTACCATTTGTATTGGTATTAATTTCACTCAGTATAATTGGGTACCCTTCTAAGAGCCTTAGAGTAGCTGACTGGTGGCAGAGTAATTACCTTATAGTCTGGGCAGAGAGGAGCACAGCTGATAAATCTGTGCCATCCTTTCCCAGTGTGTGTAAAAATCAAATATCCAAGAGTGTGTGTCATCTACTTTGAAAACGAGAGAGATAGCGCTCCAAAGTGGTCAGTGTTGAGTCTTGTTTGGGGCCTGGAGAGAGAAAGTCCAGCACCAAGCTCTGTGGTGTGCTTCCTGTGTGCTTTTAAAGGAAATTGTGCTTGATGTAAAGAGCTGCAGCTGGAAATACTGTGTGTATCCGTTTTTGTTCATAGCTGCTGTCCCTTACTGTTGTCAGTGGAGAGGATTGAGGCTCCTTGATTACTGGTCCGGAGTAGGGACCATCACGACAGGCAAGCATTTAATCAGCCACAGGTGGGTGAGACTGCACTTGGCCATTAGTTGTACTTTAGACCACCCATCTTTTACCCTGCATCCCTCTGCTGTAACACATGCACCACTAAGGACTGGGGGTTAACCACATCCTCTGCAACTGTTTGGGTCTCCTCAATAGGCAAGGGAAAAACACTCTTCAGGATTACAAATCCCCCACTTGGGCATCCTTGATAAGCTCACAGAGATGGTTTTCAACCCATATATTGTTAGGTGGGTTGCAAGTTGCAAACCGGCTCACTGATGGAACTCATACCATCAAAAGAGGGACTCCACCTCTTCAGCAGAACTGTAAACAGTGGTATTCACAGGGATTAGTTCTGGTACCCCTACTGTTCGGATTGTACTTCTCCGAAGTACAGGCTAAAAGTAAAGGACGTTGGTTGACAGTTTGCTGATGACTGCAAACTGGTAGCGATCATTGAAACCCCTAGTGACGTCAACATCCTGCAAGAATGTCTTATGCAGACTAATGACTACTGCCAAAGTCATGGTCTTAATGAATTTTTATACTTTATTTAAATGTATTTATTTAAGTTCATCATCCCCTTTGGCAGACTACCACATCAATAGCTGTACCCTAAGCACACAGTCAGTGGTGAGAGATCTGGGCACACAGGTTGACAGCAACCTTAATTAACTTCAACCACTATTGTATTGCTCATCTCATAAGTAAGGGCACTGCCTCCAGAAAGAGGTTATAACCCCCCTGTACTCTTCCCCCATCAGGCCAGTAATAGAGTACAATGCTCTCTTTGGTATGTTCCTTTCCAAACACTTGTAGCAATCGGAGAGACCAGAAAGGTACCATAAAAAAAAATCAGGGTCTTCAAGATCTATCTTATGTGGACAGAATGAAATCATTGTCACTTTACTTTGTGTCATACAGATTACTGAAGGGTGACCTGTGCCTTGCATATAGAGCAATCTCTGCTGTCTTAATGGAAATGCACATTTGCAAGTCAAATGGCACACAAGTCACTCGCTCAAAGGACCTTAACCTGGTATGTGACCTCAGAGCTTGCTAGATAGACCATCTCAGAGTTTGCCCCACTTTTGGAACAAGCTTCCTATTTGTTAAACAAAGCCCATCATTGGCCCTATTTAAGTGTAATTTGGATGAGTAGATGGTAACAAGAAATTCACCCTGAGGGTTCCACCTGTGTCCCTTGTGGACAGGGGCAATAGGTGCTGATTTTTAATGTCTGCTTGAACCAGACACCTTGGGGAACATAGGTTGAACTTGGCTAGGCTTGGAAGGACCCTTTTAACCTAGTAACCGCCTATGACCTTGTAGGTCCTGGGAGAGGTAGCCGGGACAGTTTCACTGTTTTGTCAGAATGTTGTGCCCATCCCTGGGGAAGCTGCTGCCATTAATAACACTGTTGGTCATGTATTTCTACTAAAAAGAAGCAGAAAGCTATGCATGTATCTGCTCCTCCTCAAATTTACTACAGGAGTTGTTTACAGGGTCTAACTCAGAATTTAATTCGAGCTATTGATCCCTCTTATAGTAGTTTTTCTTAAAGATGGATACATTCTTTCCTGAAGAGATTCAAGATTCTGAATCTGGACAAGAGAATGAGGGGGCAGATACAGGATTTTCTCCTCAGATTTGTGATTCAGACTCTCAAGAGGTAATTTTCTGATTCTCCTGGTTTGGGGGGGGGGGGTCTTTTTTTTTTTTTTTTTTTTTTCTGAGACTCTTTCCAGAATCTGCCAGTGTTTTCAGTGGAAGAACACTGGTTTCTCAATCCCTCAAAAAAATACTGCAAGTTGCTACAGAAGGAATTTCTACAACCTTCAACTATGCTGCCATTTCTGTCAACTTTGGAAGATGTGTGCATTACTGCCTCCATTTTTTTGACAGTAAGCTAGATGTCCCTAAAAATGAAGATAGGATGTATAAAGGTCCTCAGTCTTAAGTTTTTATACACACTCTTCCCAAACCTGATCCAGCATCTATAGCTGTAGATCTGATGCCATTTTCTTTCATTCCTCAGTGAATGGGCTTCAGATCCGACTTGGCAGCTTCTTTCTATATTCTATGATCTGACCATTCACGCTCCTACATTTACCTGTAATGCCCCTGACCACTGCATTGTCTCGGATCTCATTTGCCACTCTGGCTGGATTGCTTTCTCTCTAGGTCTATATCTAGTTGTTGTTGGGAATAGTGAGTGAAAACCTCAGTTTAAATTTCTTCCTTTTCTATAACTTTTATAGTATACTCTCTTTACCCTCTAGGCTAGCTTATCTTAACCAACCTTTGATATTCTTTTGCTGTTAACTTCCATTTCTTTCCTTCTCCTTTCTTTTCCTTCTTTGAGGCATTCTTAGTATTACCATTGCTGGTTTAACTAAGTCCCTGGTCACTCTGGCTAAGTTCTCAACTATGGCTGATAAGCCGCCTTTATTTAAAAATTGGACTTCCTGTGGACACAAGATACCTGACTCTGCCCGTTGGGAATACATCTACTGCTTGAGTCCTTCCCGCCTTGAGACTGCTTTCACTGTTTATGCTGGCTTTAATGCCAGAGCCATTAGTGGCCATTAAAATAAATACCTGCTTCTGTACCCCTTTCTGTTTCTACATCAGGGGCACAAACCACATCTTGGAAATCTAAGTCTTTGGATCCCAGGGAGCATAGGAAGCTCACTGCTGTATGGACTCCCAAATCTGCTCCGACATTACAGCCGCCAGATAGTTTCCAAGCATTAGGATGCAAAACCATTGTATCTGAAGACTGTTGCTTCTAAGTCTCCTCTGCTCCAAAGCCCCCACTCCTCCACAGAGCCAGTTTCCCTTAGCCTAAGATCTCCCTTTCTATAGGAAACTCCAAGAAAATCTTGACCTCTCTCCACTTCCTCTTCAGTCAGGTCCTCCTGAAGTCTCTGAAGCCAAAGTGGATAAGAAAATTCCTCAGAACACAGATCCAGATGGGGGTCTTACCATCTCTGCCTGCCTTGGGATTTGTGAACCTTATACTGCCCTCATGCAGTCATGATTACTACTCCAATCCCACCTTCTGTTTTGGAGCCCACTGATCAAAGATCTCCAAGAGTCGAACAGTCTGATTTGAAGATGCTTTTTTCTTCGAATCGGACTACTACATTGATCTGTTTTGGTTCCCTACTCCCCTTGAGTAGGATGAGTTTCGGAGCTATAGCATCGGTGTCAGATCTGAGGTAATGACTTTGACTCTGAAGCTTTCAGAGACATTGCTTCCCCTTTGGGCCTCTGTGCTGGATAGCTTGGCTCTGACTCCATCCCTTGGAGTGGATGGTTGGAGAGGCCCCTGGTTTGTCTGATCCAAGATCGTCTGCTACAGTCAGACTGGCCTTAGCTTCTCTTGGTCATTCTGCCTTTGAGGTGGTGGAGGGGGGTATATTTTCTCACCAGAGAGAAGCCTCAACTCTTATTTCTAATCCTATTCCTGTTCCCTCTTGTGATCCAGTATGAATCTTTTCATCCTAAGCCAGAGGGCCAGCCAGCTTGGAAGAGCTTCAGGCAATTCCAGTTAGGGAGCTCCTCACCTCTTCCAAAACCTGTCCAGAACACTCCACTGAAGAGGTTCCCTGAAAGGGGTTGTGCAAAAGAAGGGACATAGATTCACCTCGGGAATCTTTGACGAAAGACACCAATTTTGACACGGGGGAAGGGTCCCCCAGATTTCCACTGGATGACATCTCCTTTGGAGGCATTTTAGAAATCCTACACCAAAATGGTGGTTGGTCTGACCAAACCCCTTCACAAGAGGAGTCTGTGTTCTAGAAGCCTTCGGTTCTAGCCCATCTATGTTTTAGGTTAATCCCTTACCCCCCCCCAAGCGTACGAGCTTAGAGCTTGTCTTCTGCTGGGCATGGAAGGAACTGGACACTGTAGACCAGATCGCCAAGCATCTAGACAAAATTCTTGGAGAACCCACAGAGACTGTATTGCAGTAAGAGAATCCCTGTGGATGCCATGGTTGTTGCAGCAGCTGCCAAAAAGAAGATGCCGGAGCAGAGCTCCTCTGTACACCCCCTTAATAGAGAATCTTGGGTGTTGGGACAGGTATGGGAAGCAACTTTTGCCTCGGCAACCTTTGCCTTGCGATCGCTAAGCTACCTGACACATTTCAGTTGATTACAGAGGGACTTAATTAAGGAACTGTGCAACTCTACCCCTGGGTCCTTGTCAGCAGAAGAAGAAGACCTATTCCTCATGACTGGCCATCCTGCACTCTGTATCAAATGCTTCCATGAGGTTGATCTCTCATGCAGCTAAAGGTTCCTCTTGGGTTGTGGGTTCAGGCATAGCCATTAGGAGACCTGTCTGGATGCACTTGTGTGACTTTGTGGAGCCCTTTTTAAAGCATTCATCAATGATTTGTTTGCTGGATCTTCTCTGTTTGGTCTACTGTTAGACATTTTCCCGCAGTGAGCAAGATGAAATGACCTCATCTGCTATGGGAATCCATCTTTCTATCCTTCAGAGACATTTTTCTAGGACTTGAGATGGTGGTAAGAAAATGTGGCTCTGGAAATTTCAAGGGCCATTTCAAGAATTGTGCAGAGATGTCTTCCCCAGAGGTAGAGGAGGAAATAATAATGATAGATGTTGCCCCCACACAGCAGAAGGGGGGGGGTCTGCAAAACCAAGGCTTTGAGATTCCTTTTAGGGCAGACCTTTTTAGTATTTCTGGAGGCAGTGGGTGAGGCACTTATCTTTGTACCCACATCTCTTCTGTGATGGCTGCCCAGGGCTTTTGGGTGCAATGTATTGTATCCAGAGGATACTTCATTCCCTTTTTGGAAATTCCTTCAATGCAAAGAAAACACCTCCCCGATGTTACACCCAGTCAGTGGGAGTTAGCAGCTCTGGAGATTCAAAAGTTGCTTGACAAAAGAGTCATCAAAATAGGCCCACTACACCAAAGAGGATCCAGATTTTACTCTAGGTTCGTTATAGTGCCATAGAAAACAGAAGTCTCAAGACCCGTCCTGGATCTGTTATCTGAACCAGTTTGTAAAGAACTCCAAATTCCTTATGGTCACTGTTCAGTCTAGGGTTCCTATTAAGTTATCGAATTGCTGAAACTTCAAACCTGAAAACATCGAACACAAGTGTTCAAAGTTTCAGCAATTCAAATAAAAAAAAAAAAAAAAAAAAAAATCAACTCAATAACTGTTGTAAGTAGGAGGGCAAGTCCCCCTACACCCCCCGCTATTTAAATATACCAACTCCAAGATCGCACTACAGTGCCGTAAAGGGAAATAATCCCTTTCTGCACTGTAGTGCGATCTCGGAGTTTGTATATTTAAAAAGCGGTGGGTGGGGGGGGCTTGCCCCCGCCCTGCTTATGACAGTTACTTTCTGTCTTTTATTTTGTGTGTGTGTGTGTGTGCTCGAAATTATAAAACTTTGAACATACAAGTTCGATCTTGTGGTGTTCGAAGTTTTATACTTTCGATCACGTAATAGGAACCCGTTCAGTCCATTCTGACTCTCCTATGGAAGGATGACTACTTGTATTCTGTAGATCTTCAGGACGTGTGTTCTCACCTCCAAAATGAACAGGCACTCCTGAAGATTCCTAAGCTTCCGGATGGGAGATGGTCATTATCAGTTCAGACCCCTTTTCAGTCTCACCACAGCCAATGCATGGCAGTGGTAGCAGCTCATTTATGACTCCATGGATTCAGTGTGTTTTACTTACTTACTTCACTGCACCAACCAGGCATCTCCTAGTAAAAGCCAGGAATTACTTACTCTGATTATCTTAATCCCTGGGCATCACAAACAACCTTTCAAAAGTCCCCATTCATCCAGTTCAAGTTTTGGAGTTCATAGGGGCTCGTCTAGATAAAGTCAGTTGTCTCATTCTCTTACCACAAAATAGAAGTTTTCCTTGAGACTGCATGTCAGGCAGGTTATTTCTCACCCCTTCCCCCAACAAAACTGATTCTCAAAGTCCTGTGTTTGATGGCTGCAGTGATTGCCTTGATACCTACTGCTCATTTTCACATGCAAATCCTCCAGTGGACTCTGGCAGTACAATGGTCCTTTCTTTAACGGCCTTTTCAACGTCCTATAAAACTCTCGGGTCTGCAAGGACTCCCTACTGTGGTGGATTCAGTCCAAAGAGATTTGTCGAAGACGTCCCTTAATGCTTCCTTCCCCAAACATCATATTGACCATGGATGTCTCGCAAATGAGTTGGGGGGGATTTCTTGGGTTGGACTATTCAAGGCACATGGTCCCCAGAAGAGACTAAATTGCATACAAATGTCTTGGAGATGAGTGGTCCTTTACAGACAGTGTCAGTACTCTGGTAAATCAAACAAGAATGAACCATATCTTACCCCCTCAGGCCAAGAAGCAAGGAGAGTGTGGTAGTAGATGATCTCCAACTGTTTTCTTGTAGTGATGCACATACTGGGGAAATCCAGCATTCTAGCAGACAAGCTCCAACAGAACTATCCTGATGCCTCACAAGTAGTCTCTGTCCGTGGCAAACATTATCTTCCACAAACTGGATCAACTCTGCTGTGATCTGTTCACCTGTCCCCTCAAAAGTGCAGCAGGTTTTGTCCTAATCCCCTCCCAGGATAGTCACCAAGAGATGCTCTAGTCCACGTTTGGCCCTGTAGTCTTTATGCTTATTCTCCCCTGTCTCTAATCCTCAAATTCCTTCAAAAGGATCTCCAGTTAAAGAGCAAGGTAATCCTCATTGGCCCTTTTTGGCTTCTTGCAAGTGTGGCTCCCCTTCATATGGTGTCACCTACGTTGTCCTCATTGGACACTGGATCCCAGTCAAGATCTTTTCACTTCAGTCAGGGGTTATTCACTTGAACATTGCAGGCTCAGGATGACCGCATGGTTTCTCTAATTCCAGTGTTGGCTAGACATTCCAGGCTTTCCTGTCTAGTTCATCAAATTTTAATTTCATCTCAGAAGCCCTCTACGAGAAAGCTTTATAAAAGCAAATGTAAAACGTTTTTCCTTTTGGGCTTAACAGAGTTAGATCTTTTCACTGCTCCAGTCCCTGCAGTTTTTAAGTTTTCTTGCATCTGTTTTTTAAGGTGGAGTGAGTTTCTCCACCATCAAAGTTCAGCTAGCATCTATCTCTGACTTCCACATCAGAGATCGTTTATTTTTCCTTTAACTTTATCCAAGTTATGCAAGGTATTTCTTAAAGGCACCTTTTTAATTAGACCCCGATTTTAAAGGATCTTATTCCACCTTGGGATCTTACTAGCATATTGCAAATTTTAGTGCAATCGCCATTTAAAACCTCAACTAAAGCAGATCTCAAATTTCTTTGAAAATATCTTTCTTGTGGCCATAACTTCTGCAAGGTGTCTCTGAACTCAAGTGCCCTCTTCAAAACTGTCTTATCTAATTTTCCATAAAGGCAGTTACCTTGTGCACTTATCCTATGTTTTCACACAAAATTGCCTGAGAAACAAACATCAAGTCATCAACTTATCATTTTTCTTTCCTAAATTTGACGATAAATGAAAATCAACGAAACCCAAAACTTAAGGTACCTGTGGAAGTCATATTAATACGGCAACAAATATAGTAGGTCCAGTATAGTAGAATCACACACATTTAATGGTAAGCGCTTTCACAATACAATTAGGAATTGCTTCATCAGACAACTGACTAAAAATGCTGATCAGAATTTAAAGGAGTCTTAATACAGACCAATCAAAAACATTATTCACAAAAAAGACCCTCCCCTTTTTATCCGTTACATATTCAACCAAATAATAAAAAGTATATGTAAAATATGTTCGTAACATACCTCATGTATTAAAAATGCAAAATGTACAGTATATAAAGAAACTTAATGCAGTATAACATATTAGAGTGCACTGAAAGATTAAATGCATTACCTAAGGGGACGGGTTTTAAGTATAGGTTTCAAGGGGATGGAATCATTAAGACCCAGTCCCCTGTGAGCTCCCAATCTCAATAGCCATTCTATCTCGGCACATTCCGTTCTATTGACAAAATTCCCTTGTCTAACATCTATCCTTTGTATATGTAAGACTTGAAAAACAAAGATATGCTCATCACCCTTGGCTATGGTATGTTCAGCCAAGGCACTGTAATCCAGTCCAGGGGACTGGGTCTTAATGATTCCGTCCTCTTGAAACCTATACTCAAAATCTGTCCCCTTAGGTAATGCATTTAATCTTTGAGTGCACTCTTTAATATGTTATACTGCATTAAATTTCTTTTATATACTGTACATTTTGCATTTTTAATACATGCAGCATGTTACGAACATATTTTACATATACTTTTTATTATTTGGTTGAATATGTAACGTGGATGAAAAGGGGAGGGTCTTTTTTGTGAACAATGTTTTTGATTGGTGTGTCTGTATTAGGACTCCTTTAAATTTTTAATCAGCATTTTTATTCAGTTGTCTGATGAAGCAATTCCTAGTTGTATTGTGAAAGCGCTTGCCATTAAATTTTATTTGTGTGATTCTACTATACTGGACTACTGTATTTGTTGCCTTATTAATTTGACTTCCACAGGTACCTTCAGTTTTGGGTTTCATTGATTCTTATCTGGTTTTTGTGTCAGCAAAGGGCTTTTTTCAATTTCTTCAACTGCTGAGGGGATGGCTGAAGGTACTACCATTTACAGCATCCTGGATAAAAGCCTTGACAATCGGTTGATAGGGGTATTGACTGAGTATGCTAACCCCTTAATTAACTGTGCATTTTTAGATGTCGAGAAGGAGTCCGTTTCAAAGCAAGAAAATGAATACAATATCTACACACTTAAAAAAAAAAAACCCATTGAGAACGATATGTACAGGTTCAAGCGTTTACAGTGTCAGCGATTCTATCTAGAGGCATGTTTGGATAAAGAAGTTATACCTAGGGGTTTACGTGTTCTAAACATGCCGACGTATGGAAAAGCTTATTCTGTTTTACTAACTGCTTGGCAGAAAATAAACCTAGAAACCAGTAAGTCCTATTTAAAATTACTTGTTGATTTTTTTTTTTTTCTGCCCATTGGGAGAGAACTGAATAGTAAAATACAACAGCAGCAAGAACTGATTTGTGGTGATGGGCCAACTGAGCTATTCATGAATGAACTAATTGACCAGATTCTCAGGTATGAGAATAAACTTTTGGAACAGAAAAAGGAAAAGTTAAAAAGGGATTTTTTCGGACTTTTCTAACCGGCAGGTATTTGTGTGGCCAAGAAACAGTGTAATTAAAGAAAAGCTACCTGTGAATAGGTTAGTACAACGTGAGGGCTCAACCAATAGACTTGAATTACAAGAGAGTTCTACCATTGAGGCTGCATCAGGGCAGCATTCTACTAATGCCGTGAGAGAAGGGCGTTCCAGTAGTAACATTGAAGCTGGGATTCCCTTAATGAACACCTTAGATCCTTGTGTTGCCGTTGCAGGTAATACTAGTGAGGCCCTAGTTAATCTGCAAAATGAAGGGGCTTTATTATCGCCTAAGAACACAGAGGTGGCACATTCCACATACTCCACACCTATGGAAGTGTTTGGGGAGAATGACACACAGGATACATCTAACATTGTCACTTTGAATCCTGTGGTTAGAAGGAAGATTATTTCAGAGCCCAAGGGTTTGGTCCAACCAAATTTTCCATTACCCTTCCGTTCAGGAAGGAAAAGATTGCTCGACCAGGACTTTCAAAAGGCAAATTTGAAGCACAAGGAAGCACCAAACCAGTATGCAGCCATGCACCCTAAAAAAGATGTGGGGGTATACTCAAGGGGGACTAGTATGGAATATCTCAGATTATACCCTTAGCAAAGCTGAGGTTATGCTTTTAAACAAAGGTTTGAATTTTATTCCTTCCATGGACATAATGTTGGTGACTTACTAATATCTATACGTCTATATGTACATAATGTAGCTTTGAAACAGCAGTTCTCTGAATGTGTATCTCTCTACGAGAACAAAATACACAAGAAAAGAAGTACACATGTACCTGTTTTGCCTGCTAATTTTCAAATCTTTTTGAAGACATGTGAAAATGTATGCTACAGATTTTATGTTGAAAAAAAGTAATACCGTTACTAACAATTTAACAGCATTGGAAAGGCAAGCTATGAAAGACTTATAATCCAACCAGCAGATAGTTATACATTCTGCTGATAAGGGGGAGCCTGTGGTGATTTTAAATTCAGAGTATTATTCTCTTATGATGTGTGAAATGTTAAATGATGTAAATACGAAAAAGTAGGTTTGGAGAAGATAACATATCCAGGGATATTTTCAACACTTTATTGGAAAGTAAGAACATGGGATTGATAGACAACACTTTATTTCAATATTTGTGGGTGGAAAAACCCTTGATTCCCCGTTTACATGGCCCACCAAAAATAAACAAAGATCCTCAGAAACCCAAATTTAGACCAATTGTAGTGGGTGCAGGGTGACTAACTGAGCCGATTTCTATTTACTTGGAATATGAACTGAGAAGTTCTACTTGACTTTCCACAAGTATTAAAGGACACTGAGTATTTTCTCAGGGACTTGTACAAAGTTATTCAAGAGTTGAAACCAGTTGAGCTAAAAATGTTAGCAACACTTGATGTGGTCTCCCTCTTTGCTAGCATACCTAATGACCAGGGGATAGCTAAGGTCCAATCCCTCTTGATTAAATGACGAAAATTTACAATGGAGAAGATAGACTTTTTATGTTTACTTCTCGAGGTGGTCTTGGGTCATAATCTTTTCTTGTTTGAAGATACCTGCTATTGGCAGAAAGCGGGGGTAGCCATGGGCACCAGCTACGCCAACACCTACACTAATCTGGTAATGGTGGAGTGGGAACAAGAACACTTGGTAGATAATCCACACATTGTATTTTACAGGCGGTTTGTGGATGATCTCTTTATTGGTTGGCAAGGTGACGAGCAAAGTTTGAACATGTTCTATAACCATATAACACAGAAATCTTTCTGAAATTTACTATCAACTACTGTATTAGTAGTATTGATTATTTAGATGAGACTGTGTTAAGTGTAACAACCAATGGAGTACTGAGTTACACAGAAAATCTTGCTATTGTCCGGCTTACTTGCATCGCAAGAGTATGCATGCACCTCATGTTTTTACGAATATTCTTGAGGGACGGTCAATGAGGTTGTCCCGCTTATGCTGTGAGGAGATGGACATTGAGATTGGGAGCTCACAGGGGACTGGGTCTTAATGATTCCGTCCCCTTGAAACCTATACTCAAAACCCGTCCCCTTAGGTAATGCATTTAATCTTTGAGTGCACTCTTTAATATGTTATACTGCATTAAGTTTTTTTATATACTGTACATTTTGCATTTTTAATACATGCAGTGTGTTACAAACTTATTTTACATATAAAGAAAATAAATAATAACGCTCAGGAGCAACCCAGCACGAAATAGTCTCCAGCATCAGTTGAATACCAGTTAGCAGAAGTATTATAGTATCCAAGAATAACTCGTTCCAGATAAAACGAAGTATCTTTAATTCAGGCACATAAGATAGGTAAGCGCTTTCACCAAAAGGCTTCCTCAAACCATTAGCAAACAGATACTAAAAGATAAAGATAGTATTAGAAAATATTTTTGTGTTTAATATGTTTATACAGAAAGATGGCATAGCTATGGGCGTCTTGTGTCAATAGCTATGCCAACTTGGTGATGGCTATATGGGAAAGGGAATATTTATTCCCGCTACACAGTTTTCAGAAATTTGTGATCTTCTACAAATGTTCTGTACATGATCTTTTTCTTTTGTTGACGGGTAGTAAAAGTGAATTGTATATTTTCTTTGAAATCAATTCACTGACAGACTATTTAAAATTTTACAATGGATGAGTTTACTCATAAGATAAATTTCTTGGATGTTTATATAGAGAGACTGAGCAATGGCAAACTTAATACTGGTGTGTATAGGAAATCTTGTTATAGGAATACTTTGTTACACAGAAGTATGCACCCGAAGTTTGTCTTTAATAATATCATCAAAGGACAAGCTATTAGAGCCTCAAGGCTTAATCCAACCCAAGAAGGGTATGAGAAGGAACTAATAGATCTTAAGGGAAACTGCTAGCCAGATCATGTAACATACACAACATATCTGACTGCTATAAGAAGTATTGAACAGTATAGAAGTGATAGAGCCTCCCCATATTTTTCTGACTCTGGTAGAAACATTTAATGTTAAGCTGTCTATCTTGCTTTCATTCTTGCTGGTTGGGTTTGGAGCCGATCTTTGGCTCCGACTCGGCCATCTTCTAAAGCTTGAGAACTATTTACTGGCTCGAGGCCTCCTTATATCCCATGATGCCTGGCGCTAGAAACCAAAATCTCGTTTGCCGCTTCTGCTGCGAGGTTGCTCTATGGGCTCAGGTCGTATAAAACTTTTATATTGTGTCTTTTTCTGTCTTAAAACTAGTTATTTTAGCATAGAAATTATCGTTAGATAGATCTTTGGTAATTATAGTGTGTTTGTGTCTGAATCCTTGTCTTTTCCCCTCAGAAACTCATTAGTTTCCCCTCCCCCCGTTCTCTTTTCTCTTAAGGTTCTCCTTTTAAGTTAGAGGATAACCTTACATCTAGAAGGTGTCCATTTAATTTAGAGGATAATCTTTTTTTCTTCCTATCTCCCTTAAAAAAAAAAAAAGTTAGTTTTGCTATAGCTCAGTATAGTTTTTTGTAGTGTAGTGGTTCTGGTAACTGTAGTATATTTTATTGTGATTTGTTACCTTAACCTTTTGGTGTGTGTGTTTTTTTTTCCTTGTTTTTTTCTTCTGTTAGGATGTCCAAGGATCCTAAGCCGTCTGGATTCAAGAAGTGTGACTCATGCTGGGTGTATCCTCCTCTTCCGAGGCCTCCCCTGATCTTTCAGAGGAGCCACCTCGCAAGAGGAAATGCAAGAGGAAGCATGTTGACTCCCTCGAGTCTGTCACATCGGATACCGACTTAGAGGAGTCGGAAGGGTACCCAAGATCCCCCTCTGAAGAGGTCTCCTTTTCAGACATCCTTGAGATGCTTAGACAGAGGGGGAACTGGACTGCCCTAAGCCCTTCTGAGGATGAGTCTGTATTCCTGGAAGCTTTTGGATCCAGACCTTCCACCTCCTGGGTGTCTCCGCCTTTCGACCCACTGATGTCTGTGGTGGTTCGGACTAACAGTTCTTGACCAAAGGTGTCCCTGTTGATGCCATGGTGGTAGCGGTGGCCACAAAGGAGGAGTTGGCTGAAACTTCATCTGTCCATCCCCCTAACAAGGAATCCAGGATGATGGACAGATATAGGAAGTGGATGTTCTCTTCAGCGACCTTTTCTATGCGGTCCCTGAATTACCTGTGCCACTTTACCCGCCTTCAGAGGGATCTCCTGAAAGAGCTTGGAGATACCCTCCAAGATCCATCAGCTGAGGGGGCTCAGGCTAAGGCAGCCTCCCAGCTGGCAACTCTTAACTCAGTGGTAAACTCATTTCATATGTAGCCGATGGGGCGAGTAGAGACGCAGGCACAGGTGTGGCCCTAAGGAGGCACGCTTGGATGCGGCTATGTAACTTTGTGGAACCTTTCAGAGCGTCTTTCACCAACACCCCTTTTGATGTTTTCGCTCTCTTTGGATCACAGGTGAAGGATACCCTTACCAGGTGTGAGCAGGAAGGCAAGACTCTCTGCCGTGAGAGTCAGTTTTTCCACTCCTTCCAGACCATATCCCAAGGGTCAGAAGAGTGGAAAGATGTGGTTCCGGAAATCCCAGGGAGCCTTGCCGGACACACGTGATGAGTTTCCCTCCAGGGGCAGAGGAGGGAACCATAACAGACGCCGCCCTCGTGGCAGAGGGGGTCCGCAAAACCAGGGCAGAAAGAGAATCTTTCTCTAAGCCCTTCCAGCATCCCTGAAGGGTTGCCCGGCTGCCCACCTCTGGAGGCAGTCAGGGGAAGATTATCGCTGTACCGAAGAGCCTCGCAAGAAATAACACAAGACAGATGGGTACAGGCCGTTATATCCGGAGGCTACAGAATTCCCTTTGTTCATGCTCCTTTATTGTCAAACCAGTCCCTTCCAGATGTTCCACCCAATTTTAGGGATCAAGCAGTTCAGGAAGTTTCAAAACTGCTAAGAAAAAGGGCCATCCAGCAAGTCCCAGCAGACCAGCAAGGATCCGGAATTTACTCTAGGTTCTTTTTGGTACCAAAAAAGACAGAGGACTGGAAACCCATTTTGGATCTGAGCAGACTAAACAGGTCTGTACAAAGAACAACGTTTCGGATGGTCATGCTACAGTTCATTTTACCCTTCCTGGGTCAGGGCAATTGGATGTGCTCCATAGATCTTCAGGACGCGTACTACCACATCAAAATGGACAGGCGCTCCAGACGATTCCTGTGCTTCCGGCTGGGAGCCAGCCATTATCAGTTCAGAGCTCTGTCCTTTGGTCTCACCACAGCCCCCAGGGTGTTCACCAAATGTATGGCAGTAGTTACTGTTCACCTGAGATGGCAAGGATTCCAGGTGTTTCCGTATCTAGATGACTGGCTCCTCACTGCTACCACCAGGCATCACCTTCTGTAAGCCAGAGACTATACTATCCAGACGTGCTCCAGACTAGGTATCACTATAAATTTTAAAAATCTGCTTTGTCGCCTTGTCAGTCTATCATCTTTATAGGCGCAAACTTAAATACAAAAGACAGGTCAGCCAGCCTTCCATTAGACAGGGTGTTAAGTCATTCAGTGGCATGTCCAGGTCTTGTTACAATGCAAGATAATTCAAGCCAGGTTTGTCCTCCAAACCCTGTGTCTCATGGCAGCAGCAATCATACTCATCCCACTGGCACGTTTTCACATGAGGATCCTCCAATGGCTTCTTTTTACCCAATGGTCCTTCCAGCAGCTTCCCATGTCTCACATGATTATCTTCACAGAAACATGCAAAAAGCACCTTGTATGGTGGATGGTCTCCTCATCAGTTCCACTGGGCAGACCTTTTGTACTTCCCCCTCCAGTTGCTACGGTGACCACGGATGCCTCCCTGATTTGGGGGGGGGGGTATTATCAGGGCAGAACAGTCCAGGGTACCTGGCAACCGCGAGTACCATCTGCACATAAACATCTTGGAGATGAGGGCTCTGCTTTTAGCGTTGCAAGCTCTTCAGGACTCTTCCTACTGGGAAAATTGCAATTCAAACGGACAATATGTTTGTCGTGTGGTACATCAACAAGCAGGGCGGAACCAGGTCCTACCCCCTATGTCGAGAAGCACTCAGACTCTGGCAATGGGCGATCTCTTCCCAATGGTTTCTGACCGCAATGCACATCCCTGGAAAATCCAACGTCATAGCAGACAGGCTAAGCAGAGCTATTCTCATGCCTCATGAGTGGTCTCTGAATCAAGTAGTAGCGGACCAAATTTTCCGCAAATGGGGGCAACCTTGCTGCGACCTCTTTGCCACCTCCTTCAACAGCAAATGCAGCAACTTCTCTCTCCTACCACATCCAGAGCATTCCCCCAGAGACGCTGTAGTCCATGATTGGCCTCAGGGACTTATGTATGCATTCCCTCCTTTTCCCCCAATTCCCAAGCTGATTCAGAAAGCTACCGTATTGGGTTGCAGAATGATCCTCATTGCTCCGTACTGGCCTCGACAAATATGGTTTCTGTTCATAATCATCTTATCGAGCAGCCTTGGACTCTGGACCCAGTTCCAGACCTCCTGATCCATCAGTCGGGTGGGCTGCATCATTCCCTACAATCTCTCAAGCTCACAGCTTGGTTGCTCCACTTCCAACCCTAACCAGGCTTCCTGATATCTCCCAATCTGTGCGTAAAATCATTTTATCATTGCACAAGTCTACCACTAGAAAAACACTAGTAAGTGGAAACGTTTTTCTTCTGGGCAGAGGCCAAGAATATAGACTTCTTTTCAGCCCCTGTTCACCACATTCTGGAATTTCTTGTGGAGCTCTTTAATTCTGGGTCCGCTTCCACTACAATTAGAGTGCAGTTAGCCGCAATTTCAAATTTTCACATTGGCCTTTCAGAAATTAGTATAATGTCTCCTAAGCTTTGTAAGGCCTTCCTCAAAGGAACCACTCTGCTCAGGCCCCCGGTTAGGGATCTTCCACCCCTGTGGGATCTGAATTTGATTCTGTCCTCTCTAATTTTGCCCCCTTTCGAACCTGCAGCTTCCTGTTCTTTGAAGTTATTATCTTGGAAAACACTTTTTCTGGTAGTAATTACTTCAGCGAGAAGAGTTTCTGAACTGCAGGCTCTGTGTCCATCCCTCGTACCTAGTGTTCCATAAAGACAGGGTTTCTCTTAGGACTATAACCCTTCCTTCCTTCCCAAGGTCTCTTCTGAGAATAACTTGAACCAGTCCATTGACCTTCCTGTATTTTTTCCCAACCATTCCAACAGGGGATAATGTAAGTTACATCAATTAGATGTTCACAGGCAACTGCGCTTTTATTTGCATAGGACTAAGGACTTCAGAAAATCAGATCAGCTTTTCCTCTCTTATGCAGAGGGCAAACAAGGCCTACCAGTATCAAAAGTAACTTCATCTAGTTGGCTGACTTCTATCATAATCTTTATCTATCAGCTCAGGAAGAAAGAATTGCCTGTTAAACCTAAGGGCCACTCCACCAGAGCCTTAGCCACTTCTGTTGCGTTTCAAGCTAGGTTGCCCATGGAATCTATTTGTGCAGCGGCCACTTGGGCAAATCCTCATACTTTCATCTCGCATTATAAGCTGGATGTGGTTTCCAGGAGAAGAGCTGATTTTGGTTCCACTGTTCTGAAGAGTCTGTTCCACTGAGCCACCCAGGATATTAGGTGCTAGGGACGCTGTCCCAACCAGCAAGAATGAAGACGAGATAGACAACTTAACATAAAGAAGTTATGTGCCTACCATAACGTTCCCTGTTAGTTGTCTCCTCTTGCCTTCTTTCTTGCGTCTCACCCTCCACCCCCCTATCCTACTAGACAGAGAAGAGTTTCTCTATGGATTTACACTGGCTGAGTCTTCTCTGGCTTATCCCACTCTACCTAGTAGTCTCTCTAGTTGGGCTTTGGTATGATAGGATAGGATTCCTTCATCACTTTGTCTGCTGTTAGTCTCACCAAACGAGATCTGGGTTTCTAGTGCCAGGCATCATTGGATATGGGTAGGCCTCGAGCCAGTATGTACCTCTCGAGCTTTAGAAGATGGCCGAGTCGGCGCAGAAGATCAGCTCCGAACCCAACCAGCAAGAAAGAAGGCGAGAGGAGACGACGAACATGGAACATTATGGTAGGTACATAACTTCTTTTTCTAGATGTTTTTGTTTTGGAAATGCAAGTAATGATGTGAAAGTTATACAGAAGTTTTCTGTTTTATACAAATGATTTTAATGATGTCAGAGAAATTATTTATAAGCATTGGAAGGTCCTGACTGTTGATCCATCAATTAAAGAGATTGTGGGTGATAATCCACAATTTTTATTTAAGAATAAGAATAATTTGCATAGAATTCTATGTTATCCTAACATGTTGGAAGTCTCAAATAATGGCTTCCATAGAAATGGTACATTTCCATGTAATAATTTTAACTTTTGTTCCTACGTTTACAATAACAATATGTTTGTTCATCCAGTCACATCACGATGTTTCCAGTTTGTTGTTGTAGCTAACTGCAACACTGAACATGTAGTCTACCTTGCATTGTTTACCTGTTGCCCTGCATTCTATGTAGGTAAAACTGATAGAAGGTTTAGGGATGGGATAGGATAAGAGAACACCGTTATCAAATACGTATTCAATCTAGTACCAATGCTTTATCCAAGCATGTTCTTGAGATATATTAAGCATACATTTCAATTCATGGTTCTTCAGGTGAATAACCCCAGTTCTAGAGGGGGAGATATCAGAAACTACACGGAAAGAATAGAAATTAAATGGATTATTAAATTCAAGGCACATGTTAGTCCAGGTTTGAATGACAAAATTCCACTAAAGCCTGTTTTGAAAAACAGGAGATAGTTGTTAAGACAATGATTTAAAATTCTATTTTAGTTATTAGTATTTGAAGTGTATTTTTACTTATTATATTAATGTTTTTATATAATTATATATATTCTATGAGTGTTATTCCAATGTTTGATTCAGCATTGTATTTTTATATATGGAAATACTTTTGTATTTTTGTATGTTTTAGTATACGCCTACTTCATCTGGCCTATGACTTTAAATTTTTGATGATGTCATTGGGTTTAATTCAGTTAATTATTTACTGTATATAAGACAGCTAAAGGTTTTAGTATCTGTTTGCTAATGGTTTAAGGAAGCCTTTTGGCAAAAGCGCTTACCTATCTTATGTGCCTGAATTAAAGATACTTTGTTTTATCTGGAACGAGTTAACCTGGATACTATAATACTTCTGCTGTCTAACTGGTATTCAACTGATGCTGGAGACTTTATTTCATGCTCGGTTGCTCCTAAGAGTTATTATTTATTTTCTTTACATCTTGTTTTGTGACTGGCTTTGGAGCATTTATCCCTTGGTGGTTTGCTTTTCATTTATCTGCTGTATATTTTACATATACTTTTTATTATTTAGTTGAATATGTAACACGGATAAAGTGGAGGGTCTTTTTTGTGAATAATGTTTTTGATTGGTGTCTGTATTAGAACTCCTTTAAATTTTGATCAGCATTTTTATTCAGTTGTCTGCTGAAGCAATTCCTAGTTGTATTGTGAAAGCGCTTACCATTAAATTTTTATTTGTGTGATTCTACTATACTGGACTACTATATTTGTTGCCATATTAATTTGACTTCCACAGGTACATTCGGTTTTGGGTTTCATTGATTCTTATCGGGTGTTTGTATCAGCAAAGGGCATTTTTCAATAAATGAAAATACATGCTTCACCTATTAGCTATACATAGGCAACTTGTTTTTATCTTCATAGGACTAAAGAAATTAGGAAAACTGACCAATTGTTTTGTTTTGCTAAGAACAACATGGGAAAACCAATATGGATAACAGATTGTGTATCTCATGTTTACTCCTCGAGAGGGTTAACCTTGCTAAGGCAACCAAAAGAATATTCAGCTATGTCAATGGCTACATCAGCTGCTTTTTGGGCCAGAGCTTCTATTGATGACATTTGTGCAGGTGCTATTTGGTCCAGTGCCAATACTTTTTATTGGTCATTGCAAGTTGGATGTAATCTGCAGAAACAAGGCTGCGTTTGGTTATGTGGTTCTCCGGAACATCCTTCCATGAAGTCACCCAAGTTTACTGTAGCTGTGGGCCCTGTCTCATTTGTTGAGAAATTAATGAAAATGACAACATCAGATATAAGCATGTACTCACCATAACTATGCATCTGTGTTGTCCATTTTCATCCTTCCACAACTACCCCCCCCTTCTTCCCCCTATCCATATCTTTGGGAGTGACCTGATGTTTTTTCTTGGGGACCGCAGTTCTGTTTGAGCTCCAGTTCTGTTATCTCACATTTTATGCAATACTATGATGATTTTATTTCTAAGATGGTACAGTAGCAGCAAAACTTTATTTGAGGTAATGCAGTTATCAGGGGCATTATGGGTAAAGGGAGGAGCTTGACAGTCGGATCTTAGAAGCGACAGTCTGATCTAAGGCCCGTTCGTTGAGGAAGAATGAAAGTGGACAACACAGACGTATAGTTATGGTGATTACATAACTTAATCCTTCTACTGCTAAACACTTAATTACAGTCCTACTGTTTCTGATGAGGATAGGAAGATTGGTAATTATGGGAAATAAGAGCATGATTCTACAACTCTGACTTTCACAAGTGTTAAGTTCATATGTTGAGGTTTGTTCTGACTAATTGTGAAAGTACAATGATTTTTTTTATTACAGTTTACTTTTGTGAGGAAAAATCTTTTTAAATGCAATTTATTCTACTGTTCATGTCGCTGCTCCTTGTATACAGTGTGTCTGACTGTGTTGATTAGGTTCATAAACGTTTGCTAGGCTAACAACCACAAGGGCCTTTTTAAGCCTAGCCTTGCATCCCAAATTTCTGACAAGTTCTTATTACCCTTGATAAGTATAAGCATGGTCCTGGGAGATGAACCATTTTACAGGTTGTCCAAGTTGCACTTAAATTGGATTAGGGAGGAACTCTGCTCCACATGGATAGGGAGCCTGTTCTGTAGACTGGGTAGTCTCTGGGATACATGCCTATCTCTCCAGCAGGTCCTATTTCTGTCACTGACAAGGTTTAAGTCTTTAGAACAGGTAATTCCAGTACTGTTTGTTTTGTGGATATGCAGGAGGTCCACCAGAGTGGGGTCTGACAATGCCTTGTATGCCAGGCATAGATCTCCCCTCAAAAGCCTGTAGGGAGACAGAATACAGGGATAGGGCCCTTGAGGTGGTCTGCATAGGACATATTACTTATGCCCTATATTCTTTCAGTGAGGAATCTCTGTCTGCGTTCTAGTTGCTGGATATGCCTGGTTAGGTACATACCAAGGGGGGCATTGTACTCTGATAGGTCTGATGAATGCTGAATACAGTGGAACAATGACTTCATTGGACTTAGATGCCATACCTTTGTTTGCAAGTTGCGCAACATAGACTGATTTCCTCAGCACTGTAGACATGTGATGATCAAAGGTTAGACTACTATCCGTGTGTCCTTAAGTCCCTGACTACTGGGTCAACTCTAAGGGTTGTGTTGTCAATATGATAGTTACCAGGAATGGATGACTTCCCAAAGGATACTATTCTGCATTTGTTGGCAGTTAGTGTTTGTCCATGACTCTGACACCAGTTTTGTCTATGCCTGCCCCCTCCTGGAGAACATTTGTGTCCATGTGAGATTCAGTGACTGCTCCTAATTTGCAATCCTCTGCAAATTTGGTCAGCCAGAGACCACTGACATTGGCCTTAATATCTAAGCAGTAAATGCCAAAATAGAGAGGTCCAAGGACTGATCCCTGTGGGACTCAACTTGTGACTGGCACCTTTTGTAGAGGTGGACTCCCCAAGTCTAATTTCCTGGGTCCTGTCTGTGAGCCAGTTGGTTATCCACCGGGTGACATACGTGTTTGTACTTAACCTTTTGAGTTTGACCTGGCTAAGGCGTTTGACACACTACCCCACTGGGGCATTGTTGACAAAATAGGCAGTGTGAACAATTTTGCCCTCATCTGCTGCTTTGGTGACCTTCTCAAAGAAGTTCACCTGGTTGAGTAGGCATGATCTGCCATTTATGAAACTAAATTGGGTTAGGTCCAGTGTCTGGAGGCTTACTATAACTCTCCATCTCCATAATAATTATTTCTAAGGCTTTACATACAAGACTAGTGAGACTTGTGGGTCTGTAGTTTCCAGGGTCTTTAGATGACTGACCTTTTGTGCACAGGGATGATTGTTGCCTTTCTCCATTTATGAGGTATGAAGCCTGTTTGGGGGCTACAATTAAATAGTAATTCCAGAGGCTCTGGTAGGTAATGTTTCATGCTGTTTTGAAGGCATCGTGGGATATTGTCTGGGCCCAATAATGCAGTATTCTTAGTCTTGGAGAGAGAGCATCAAGGACCTGTTCCCTAGTGATAGTAGGGGGAATTATATTTGATGATATTTCATAAGGGAAGGTTGAGGGGGACAGAGGAGTACATTTGGAGGTTAATTATCAGCCAGGAGGTTTGCTATATCTTCTGGCTGTCAGTGTAGGTGGCTCCGTTTACAGTGAGGTCTGCACACAATTGTGTATTGCCTTTGAGGTTGTGGACATAGCTAAAGAATGCTTTGTGGTTGTCCTTGCCCTGGGAGGCCAAACTTGCCTCAAATTTGGCTTTGGTAGACTTTATTTGTCCTCTTGAGTTGTTTGTTTAGCTTAATAAGTGCTTTTACCCTGCTATATGTGCTGCACCTCCTAATTTTTGCCATGGTTTTCTTACTTCTGTTATACATCTGATTGATTTTGTGATTTCCACCGGTGATTCCACCGGGGTGGCTTGTTTTTTTAGTTCTGTCCTCCTTCCTGGTGAGTACAACTGCCTCTATGCAGCTAGTAACATGCTTGTACAGGGTTTCTGTGAACAGTTCTGCATAGGCAGAAGTGTTCTCGGAGTTTATGGGGGCTTGAAATTTTGCCAGGTTGTCACTTAGTAGCAGGAAGTTAGCCTTAGAATAGTTCCTGAATATTCCCAGTTTAGCTGGGGATCCGGGTTTTATTTTTACTTCAAAGGAGACCATTTTGTGGTCTGACCTTGCCAGGGAAGGCATTACAGTAGGGGGTGTGCATCACTCTCCCATATTGAGGACCAGATCCAGTATGGTTGCACCCCTAGTTGGTGTATTGACTTAACTGGTCCAGGGAGTTTGTGTTTACAAAATCTAAAAATCTCTATGCATGTACATTTGATGTCGTATAGGGTTCTCAATTAATAGTGGGGTAATTAAAGTCACCCATGAATATGGTATTTGGTTGTATGGCTAGTGTTTCTAATAAGTTTAAATGTATGTTATGTGTTTCCTGGGTCATAGAGGGGGCCTATAGCTTGCAAGGTAGTGGTACTGGATTTTACCAATGGTGATTTGAACATGGAGCAGCTAAAGTGCATTGTCCTGTTTGACCAGCCTTGAAGTATATTTATTTTTAATGTAAATAGAGACACCTCCATCTTTAGTCCCTGGCTGTGAAGTAGCTGGTCTAAATGTGTGGAAGGCATGATAACCCTGCACTGCTGGTGTCTTTTCTCCGCGGTTTTAAACCACGTCTTTGAGACTACACAGACATCCGCATTCTCTGGGGTAGAGAGAGCTTCCAGGGAGTGAAGTTTTTTTGTTTAGGCTCCAAGCATTGAGCAGTAATACCTTTTGGATTTTCTTGGTTTTGATTTGCAGTGTTGGAAGTACTTTCACTTTGGCATTGCTTAAAAAGAACTATGGGGAAGACTATGTTTTAGCTAATATTCGAAGCTTAGAGGGGAAAGGTGCAGACCATACCTGGCAAAGCAGTGTTTGACCATCTCCTTCCATGCTGACAAATATTGCACCCCATTAGAATGACACCAGAAACTAAACCAATTATTAAATTCCATAATCTTTTGTTTGTATTGTGGCATCATCCTTGGGGAAGGTAAAATGCTGCTCAGTACTAGGCTCATACTAGCCTGAGAGACATATTCTGAAAGCTCTATGATGTCTCTTCATATAGTCTAGGGAGATCCAGCTCAGGTCATTTACTCCCACGTGGACCATGACTGAGTTGTATTGGTAATTGTGATCCAGTGACCTGAGTATATGTGTAATGTGGTGGATCCTAGTCCTTTATAAGCAAATGACTAACTTTTTCCTTACTAAGCCTGGTGGGAGGATATCAGTGCGTCTCACAATGGAGTCTCCAATGACTAGAATGTTGGATTGTGTGGTGTCTTGCCTTAAGGACTTGGAGATAGAGGCTCCATGAAATGTAGCTCTGTGTTGATGTGGGTCTTATTTTGAAGAGTGCGTTTGGGGCTGCTGATGGTATTTCTTATGTGTACTTTGTCTAGGTAGTCTTTGTGGTTTAGGAAGGTTGCATGCAAGTGCCTCAGTATATGTGGGTCTGTATGTCTGCTTTGAATTGTGCATGGTGGGTGCAGCATGTATACTACTGACAATCTTATTGACATTAGGAGTACTTTTATGTAAGAGCTTTGCCTCCAGTGATATTGTGTAAATACATCTTTCACATACCGTATGTTTGTTTGAGAATTAACTGGTTGTTCGTAAACATGAGGCAATTTCTACATTGCCTCAGGATGCCCATATCCACCAAGCCAGTAACAAAGACAACAGGAAAGTTCATATCCATGACAACAGACCTTTTTTATTGATTAGACTGTTTGGAGTGAGAACATCAGTTACTGTCAGGAGTATCCGGTTTGCAACTATGTGGACAGTGCTTGTCACTGTCACCTAGTTGTCCTGTGTGCAACTAGATATTGGAGAAATTTCAATTTTGCTTTTACAGGAAAATGTCACTTGTCTGAGTCTGTACAGAACACTGCCAGACACTTGAGGGGAAACTAATATGTAGACCTTGAAAATTTAAGGATGAAGTATTTAGGCAGATATTCTCAAGTTAGAAAGAAATTGAGCAGTACTTACTGAAAGCAAATTAGCTTGTCGAGAATGATGAAAAGAGGGGAAGTCGCATGAATGGCTACTTCCTGGCTACTACTAATGCTGGTCTCACCACAGCTTCACTTTGTTGGGATACAATACTCTTGCTTCTCCCACTAGAAGCAAAATGTTATCACCAATCCTAAGAAGAGAAGCAGGCCATAGCCTGTTTGACCCGCAGTCTTGTCCCAGATGATGCAAGGGTTTGTAAGCTTGTAGCCTTTTTCTGGTAGATGCCTCTAATAGCAACCAGACCAATTGGGTACGTTAAGCACAGACACTTGTACTCCAACCAGAAAGAGTCAGGAATCAATGCCCTCTGCTCCTACTCTCACCAGGATCAGAATATAAGCACAGATTCTGAGATGGCACCTATAAAGCAGTTATTAGACTTTCTGGTGATAAGCAGTCTCCAGGAAATGTCACTAGGAGAAAACAGATGCACTAATCCCAAGATGACTACTGAGGCATAATATGGACTCTCCAATAACTCTTGTTTTGCAATAGATGCTTAAAGGTAAGATAAAAAATGGTTTATCCTAAACACTGCAGTGTGCTCTAAACAGTTAGATATGAAAGTGGGTAACTTGTCTAAAAGGTTAAGGTTTAGTGGAGAGCCACTATTTTTAAAAGAGCAAGGTAGTGCGAAAGCAGGTGGCCACTTTTGTATTCTGGTACTGTGCAATACAGTAGGATGGCCAATAAATTTAAGTAGTTGAAGTGGAGTGATTTCACAAAATAATTTTGTACTTACTCACACCAGCCAGTAAAAGCAGAGAGGAAATGATATATATGGTCAAATTAACATAAGGGGCAGGCAACTAGAAAGATAGTGGTATTTAAGAACACAACAGTAACAGGGAAGGAGGGTAGGAAACATTTGTCTAACTCGCAAGTGGCAGAGCTGTGGTTTGCAAGTTTTAATAAGCAGTTAAAAGCAGAATACAAGTTAAACACAGTATAAAGAAAACATCACATTATACAAAATAGAAAAAGGCAATAACGTAATAGAAAATGCAAGAAATAAAAAGCAAACTAACCTTTCCCTCACAGTAAACTGTGGCAGTCTGGGTAAGCCTTTCCAGAAAAGCTCTGAAATGTTTTTTTAACCCCTTAAATAGGTTTACTTCAAGGACTATGGCAACTGGTACTGTTTTGAGGTGGTTTGTATGGCTGCATTCTGAGAACCACCTAGATGATGATAAAAGTGAGCTTTCCTTTGGCTAGAGATTTAGTTTTTGACCACTCTGCAGCAGAGGTGATCAAAAAGTGTGGTGAAATGGGTAAGCTGATACTGGTAATATCTGATTTTTCAGCCCTCCTTTTCCAAAATTTCCAAGGGATTCTCTAACTACTCATCCAATTTTGGTAATAAACGGAATAAATGGTCTAAATAAAATACAAGCAAACAGACATTTAAGAAGAAATGGCAAGGGAGCTTCAAGAAGAATTCTGGAAACTTCCAACACCAAAGACAGTAATGACTATTTAAGCAACTTTGTTCCCTTCCCACCCTGGCAGACACTTCAGAAAGTCTGAATCTCTATTCTTCTCCTTGGGAACGGATCATTTTCGACAAATGGTTTCTTAAGATTATTCATTAAAGTTACAGATGGCAGTGGGAGGCAATTCCTCCTTTCCAGGGAGTAATTCGTCATCCACAGATCAGACTTGTGTCCTTCATCACATACTATCCCATGGAGTGATACAACCAGTTCTCCTTTCTTAGTTGGGAAATTAGTTTTTACTCAGATGTTTTTGTGCGATTTGGAACAATTGATCTTATTAGAAGGGTTAAACTCAATTATTTGAATATGTACATGGTTTATTGTGTTTGTACTAAGTTAACAGGTTATGAGGGTATTTTTTTTATTTGAGGGTTTTCATTAAAATAGTCTTGTAATATGTGACAGGTTCCGGTGTTAAGAAAACAAACTTTATAAAGGAGTGACATGCCAAACAATAGCAGATGCATGTATCACAAAAGATGTAAATAGGCATTTAAAAAAACAAAACTGTTATTTTGAAATAGTGACTTATTATAATGGCCACACTTTCCATATTATTTTGGAAAGTAAATGGACTCACAGGTATAGATAGAAAAGGAAACTAATTATATTAAGGAAATGGAGAGTGCAAATAGGAATGTGCAGGAGATGCATTTGGAAAGAACTGAGCATGTGAGTTTGATAAAGGACTTCAGGATGGATATTCAGCAGAATATCTGGGAGAAAGGAGAAGAGGATTACTTCTATTAGTGTTGAGTTTCTCTAACAATTTAATATAAGAGGAAAATAAAAAAATAGATTAGTGTTAGTAAGGACATACTGGCAAGGAATGTTACTCTAACATGTATTTATATTCCACCTAAAATTGCTAATATGACTGTTAAAAATAAGTTTTGGTTGAAATAAGTTGCTTTCATCAGGGAATATTAATTTTAAGTGGGGAGTGGAATTTGATTTACAACAGGATATATCGGGGGTGCTCTAGAAGGGAAAATGCAACAAAGGATAGAGAGTATATTCTTGAGGAAATTTATGGAAGATGTGAATTCAGTAGTAAGGACTCTGAGAGAATTTATATATCATTCCCCAAGGTACAACAACTGGGATAGACTAAACAGATTATAATTTCACTGGAACAAGTGCATTTAATTGAGAATTTTGACACGCATACATTAACTATTTCAGATTATGCACCAGTAATTACTAAAATAAAAATGCAGGGTAATGAGGTAAAGGTGAGGCATTGGTCCCCCCCACTGTTACGAAGAAAGAAATTTAAGGAATGTGTAGTGGAATTTGGGTGTTATTTGGGAAGATATTACACCAGAAATTAGAGGCAGTGAGTGGCATAAAATGAAAGTGAAGTTTAAAAATAGGGTAGAAATACATTTTTTTATTTTTTTATTTTGGGAAAGTCCGACTTGGAATGAGCCAGTTTTCAGTGGACGCCCGGGGCAAAACACTCCAGACACACGTCTTTGTAATGTGGGAGGAAACCTGAGCACTTGGAGTAAACCCACACTAACGCAAGGAGGACATGCAGACTCTGCACAGAAGGCACCCCAGCCGAGAATCGAACTGGAGAACAACTTGCTGTGAGGTGACAATGCAAATTGCTGCACCACTGCACCATCCTAAAAAGAAAGAGATCTTGCTTAGAAGTAACAAAGAATTATAAGGGATGACAAAGGTTAAAGTATTACAGAGTAAGGGGAAATCTCACAGAAAAGAAATGACACAGTTGCAGAGTGCTAGAGAGAAAATAAGGGAGTGTCCGGATGATATGCATGAGTTTAGAAAGATTGCTGTTAAGCAACTTTTTTTTTATAATTTCAGTGCACAAAAACTTTTGGCACGATGACTTAATCAACAGAAAGTAGAAAGGGTTATCCTCAAACCTAGGGAGCCTATAACAAGAAAAATAACCAGAGATGCTGAAGAGGTATTAGAGAGATTTCAGGAATTTTATGAACATTTGTATAAAGCAGATAAACAGGGAAATCCAGAAAAAGCACAAATGGAAATATTTATTGAAGAGTTGACTGTGCCAAGGTTAGAGGTAGATGCGGGTCTACAATTAGCAGTTAAGATAGGAGGAGATGAAATAAAAATGTCTAGAAAGTCGCCCGGAGAAGGGAAGAAAGAGGGAGAAAAATGTAGGAGGCTTTGTTTAGCAGTATTTCAAAAGCAGGTGAGACCACATCCTAGAAAAAAAGGCTGTGGTGATTGTAACACCAGATCCAGCTTCACCTAATTAGATCATATATTATATGTAATAATGCACAGAAAACCACAAGAGTGCCCTTACCTGGCTGATTGTTTTTCATCCCTCTGTTTTCCTTGCTCGGGCTCACTCCACTCCCCTGCCCTACCCCCATTTCCCACTCATCTCCAGTACAGAATAATTTATACATATGTACAGGCCATTCCCTCACTTCCTCTAACAAATCCATTCAAACTGATTACGAACACCCCACTCATACCAAACCGCATAAACTGTATCCGTAACGCACCAAAAACTATTCAGCCATGTCATTACTACACATTTGCACTGAAATCCTACTCACTATAGCCCTCTATCTTACCGCCAGAAATCTCGAAATAATTTGCTTACACTCACCAACATATCCATTCCACCCCCACCCACTCAAAACAACGTACATATAGCACCAAATCTCTTGAGCACCACCAAAATGGAATTATTTGCATATAGATATTTATATATCGCAAGACACTCCCCTACCTTACTGAAACCAATCCACACTTCACAGAAAGTAACACCTCCATCATCTAATAAAAAAGTCAGAACTACAAAGGAGCGGAGATACACACCCGAACCCTGGTCCAAATTTTAGTCAGCTAGCCCCCAACATTACACAACAAACACCCCTAGCCTTTAACCACACTAACAACTCGCCTCTCAACAGTTTACAACAAACTGTAGTAAGGAAACACCAAATCAAAAAGCATAAACAAGATTCTGGAAGCAGGAAATGCACAGGATGGGCAAGAGACATTCTTTAATAGATGAAACAAATATAAGAACAAATTCCCAACAAGCGCTTTCATCTCTGACAATTCCAATACTTTATTAAGATAAAATAACAGCCAGGGAGTACACACTTAAATAGCACCGCCCAACAGCACCCAACCAATCCGTCGCAGTCCACCTAAAATAAAGACACAATAATAAGTATCAATACAAAAACGTATTATAAAAATAAAACCATGAAAAAATCAAATAACCTATCACTTTCAGCGATTTATATACATCAAATATATACAAATCTGTCTTTCTAGTGCCTTTAATTTTAAACATACAAGGGACAAGTGGTCATTAATCCCAAGCCACTGCATGGCATTGGTTCTTAATTGCCATAACGCTTAATGTATTTCCAGCTGTAAATGGCAAGGTCCACCCCTTGGATCAATTGATAGTGATTCCACAATCACAAATTTAAAAGTGCGGCCAGAAAAACTACTACAATGTCTAGCTAAAGCGTTGGTGTCATTTTTAAGTCTGTCCCTCAGATGCTCATAAATTCAAGCTTTTAATTTTCTCTCTGTCTTTCCTATGTAGAAAGCCGGACATTTCGTAACAGCATGCTCAATAGACTACTTTGTCAAACAGTAGCATTTCTTGTTAGGTCTTGCTGTAACACCATTTATCTCAAAATACGACCCTTCCATTATATACAAACAAAATTTACACAAAGCACATTTTGCCATGGAACCCCTTTTTCACTCGCGGGATGCAAGCTAACAAATTATTGAGACAGCGGCCCTTCCTATACACAATAATTGGCCTATCACTAATATACTGCCCGATATCATTACAGGAGGCCAAAATGACCCAATTCTTAAGTAGAATCCCAGCCACATAACAGCTATCAACATTATATGTGTAGTGATAAAGGCAGATTGAAAATTGCCTTGCCCAATAATTGATAGTGTAGTCCCTGCTCTATTAGGGGCCAGGTTGACATCACTAACCTGGGAATCAGTCACATCACCCGTTGCACAGCCAACCATCACAGAATCATGGTCAATGGTTAAAATAGCCTTGAAATAGCCCCTTTCTCTCATTCATCACTTCCAACATTACATCATTTCTTAATACCTGTAGAGTGTATCCTCTCTTCAAGAGCATACCCTTGAGTAGGTCACACTCAGCCAAGAACTCATCAAACAGCGAAACCGGACATGCTGCTTTTACAAATTGGCCCTTCACAACAGCCTTCTTCTGTTTGAAGGAGTGTGAGCTAGTAAAATGCAAGAAGTTGTTAGGGTAAGTTTCTTTTCTATGTATTTTTGAGACAAGCAAGTGCAGGTAATTTTCCTTTCCCAATTTTACATCCAAGTATGAAATCTCAGTCTGATTAGCCTGATGTGTGAATTTAAGAAAAGAGGTGGACTCCTTAATGTATACCAAAAACTCTGTAACCAAGTCGATCAGGTCATCCCAAAAGTTGAAAATATCATCTAAAAAACATATATGTAGGTCTTGCAGTGGCTGAAGAGATCTGAATTAAACAAATACTTTCTCTCACACTGCAACATTGCTATATTTGCAAAATGACCACCATAAGGTGAACCCATGGCAACCCCCTCCACTTGGAGGAACAATTCATTATCAAAAAAGATGAAATTATTTTTCAATACCAATTCAAACAAATGCTCGCATAAATTAATAGTCTGCTGAGGAATAGCTTTGTCTGCCAGATAGTCACAAACCCATTCCAACCCTATATTGTAGGGAATAACTGTATATAAATATTTTACATCAACTGTGATGAACAAACCTGTCTCAGAAAATTCAAGACTGTTAGTCCGATTCAAAAAATCCCAAGAATCCCTGCACATATTGATTTCATTGGACAGTATTGCTGTAAGTTTAATGTCCAAAAGTTTGGCAAGGGGATAAGTTATAGATCCCCCACCATCCACAATGGGGTGCATGGGGGATTTGATAGGCTTTTATGAATCTTTGGTAACCCAAAGATGGATGGTATCCTGGGATGTGGGACTGAAAGATAATTTAACTCTTCAATGGTGATGGAGCCTTCAATAAATAGATCATTTCTATATGACTCACCCCCCCCCCCCAGCAAATTTCTCATCCTAGTATTATAACTCACACAAGTCCAACACAACGATGCCATTCCCCCTTTATCGGGTTTAATAATTTTCACGTCACGATTAGTCTTAAACATCACTGACCCTTCTGTTTCAGTCCTAGTTAATTTGATATAGATCTATGCTTTGGTACATTCCTAACGTCAATTTTGCATAATTTCTCAAACATTTGCAACAAAGGGTGTAGCGGATGGTTAAATGTTCTAGAAATATGTAATGGGTTGCTGATGCTTACAACAGAACAAAACATTAAATTCAAATTCAACTTTCTCAAATAATGTTTTAAATCTAGCAAAGTTCTAGCTATATCACAATCCTTAGCAGGTACAGAGGTCATACCTATGGACAAAAGATCACAATCGGTGACATTGATACATAATGAAGAAGAATTAAACACCTTAGGTTTTTTTCAGAATTATAAACAATAACACACTGATTAACAGAATCCCCATCACTTATTTCTGCTCCCGAAACCCTCCTCACCAATTCCCTCTCTGGTGGAATGAGTGTCCTCCCTGACCCTGATTCCCAAGGTGGGGTCCTTGAAATTGACCCGCTCTGTTGTATCTGTCCCTGAGCCTCTCGGGTCTCCTCAACGGTGGAAAGTTCTCCTCACCTAAAAAAGCTTCATCGTTATCATCCATCATAGGGGTCGACCACTACTGCAAGACCCCATGCCTGCAATCTAGGAGGTTCTGGATACGGAGTGCCATTACTGTAGTCCAATCTGTCCCTTTCAATTTTTTTCAATTTTCTATTCTTGATATTATTAATCTGATGATCAATAGACTTAAAAATTCGATTGTAATCAAAAATATTGCTTTCATGGGCCACATCCTCGACAATTTTTGTATCCAACTCGGTAGCTTCCCTTATTAGGGCATTAATCAATGTATCATTGTGCACAACAACAAGCTCCATATATTCAGCACCATGTCTATCAAACATTGATAATAGTCCTTTAATGGAGCAATGAGTCAGCCAACATGCCTTTTGGGAAACACCACATGAGTAAACCCTTTGGCACCAGTTTTAATTTAAGACATTCTTTAAAATATGTATTGTCCAATTGCAATTTCTTTATTTTTAATAACCGGTAATAAAGGTGCTTTAAATTATCAAAATAACTAACAGCACTTACGAGCTCACAAACAGTCAACTCCAGATTGTGCCTCAGCCATTAATTCACTGAAATGGCTTAATTCACTGCACAGACATTCCCCAATGTCACAGTCGTTGTTTTAATCACATCAGACTAATTAGATCCATTTAACTGATTAAAATCACGCTGGTAGCCAACATTCCGACCATTCTGGTTGGCATTAAACTTCACATTGCTGAGAAGCGGTCACACGGCACTATCACCACTTTCCCTGGGCTCAACCACTTCCCGATTTGTATTTCTGATGCTGCAAGATGACATCAGCATCTGTCCGCCTTCAATTTGTGATGATTGTTCCAAACAATTCATTAAAGACTCAATGGACCAACCAAAAGTTTGTGAAAATAGAAATTGCTGATAATAGGTTTCCTGAGGTTCAGAAGCCATAACAGCACAAATGACAAACTGTAGCAAGGAAACAACAAACCAAAAAGCATAAACAAGCTCCTGGAAGCAGGAAACACACAGACCAGACAACAGATGTTCTTTAATAGATGAAGCAAATATAATACAAGGACAAATTCCGGACAAAATTCCCAACAAATGCTTTCGTGTCTGACAATTCAGAGACTTTATTAAGATAAAATAACAGCCAGGGAGTGCACACTTTGCAGCCAGGGAGTGCACACTTTGGTTGGGTGTACCAATCAGTCACGCAGTCCACAAAGACACAAAAAGTATTAATACAAAAACTTATTATAAAAAAAATAATTTATGAAAAAGTCTAATAACCTATCACTTTCAGCGATATATACATAAAAAAATTTAATCTATCTTTCTAGCGTCTTTAATTTAAAAAAAACATGCTAGACATTGTAGTAGTTTTTCTGGCCACACCTTTAAATTTGTGATTGTGGGATCACTATCAGTTGATCAAGGGGTGGACCTTGCCATTTACAGTTGGAAATACATGAAGCGTTATAGAAATTAACCAATGCCATGCATTGGCCTGGGATTAATGACCACTTGTCCCTTACGTTTTTTTTATTTATTTTGTTTTTTTTTGTTTGTTTTTTTAATTAAAGGCACTAAAAAGCTAGATTTTTATATATTTTATGTATATATATCTCTGAAAGTGACAAGTTTTAATTTTCATAAATTTTTATTTTTTTATAATTTTTTGTATTAATACCTGATGTCTCTTTTAATTATTTTGTGTGGACTGTACAACTTTGGTTGGGTACTGTTGGCGGTGCTATTTGTGTGTACTCCCTAGCTGTTATTTTATCTTGATAAAGTCTCTGAATCGTCAGACACGAAAGCCTTTTTTGGGAATTTGTTCTTTACTGCGGTGGTGGTGCTGCGGTAGCGTTGTTGCCTCACAGTGAGACGTCCTGTTCGATTCTCAGCTAGAGCGTCTTCTGTGTGGAGACATGCGTGAATGGGCGTACCTTCATTGAAGGTTGTGCGTCAGGGCTGGCAACTCGGCACGTAAAAATCTACTCCCAATCATTAGCGGACCGGAATTCCGCTGTGGTGACCCCTAACCGGGAAAAGCCGAAAGAGACAACATTTGTTTTATCTATTAAAGAACATCTTTTGTCCATCCTGTAGGTTTCCTGCTTCCAGAAGCTTGTTTATGCTCTAAACAGTTTACCCCAAAAGAGATCATACCCTACTCCTCATCAATATGACTGTTATAAGTATCCTAAACAAAGTATACAAATTCTATGCTACTCTCTCTGTACCACCCTGACAGTTATCTTAACTGAAACTTGGCTAAAACCAACCATAAATGGCAAAGAATTCCTTACCCATCACTACAGCATTTTAAGGCAAGGCAGAATAAAAAAATAAGGGAGAGGACTAGCTATAATAAATAAAAATATGCTAAAACTAGAGCTACTCTATATAAACCTCCAGACCTAAATAATACTGAACCACTAGCCGCCAGTCTAGAAGTTAACCACAATAAGCACACGATTGTTCTATCGGTGTATATCCCTTCTGGAAAAATCCCTTAATAGCTGAAAACTTACTAAGTTGGACATCATCCACCCTTGGCCAAGAAACCATAATAACAGCTGAATTCAGCATCAGTTGGCAAAACTGTTCCTGAAATAATCCATCCAACCACATAAACCTGCATTGTTCTACACAATTGATATGCACTCCAACTAGGGTTAATAAACATAGCAACAGAGAGTCCACTCTTGACTGGACCCTAACCAGCAAACCAGCTCTAATCTGGAACTCGGGTAGTCTCCAGACAGCCTAAGTGATCACCTGCCAACCTTTATATTGAGACAACATAGCAATCAAGGGCACAACCTACAAACAAGTACTCAATAAAAAACTTTTCTATATCTACCTTCAAACATCTCTTCCAAAATTGTAACTGCTCCCCCACTAAAGTACTTCCGTTTAGATATAGCTGTCGAGTTTTTCAAAAACTTTCTAGAAATACTCAGTAACCTAGCCCCCATCAAAAATGTTGGAACCAAAAATAGCTACTGCCCTTGGCTCAGTCTAGTGACTGCTAAAACAAAGGGGCAAACTCTGGTAAAAATATCAAACTGATAAAAACAAAACAACCTATGACCGCTATAGTCAAGAAACCAATCCAAAATATAAATTAGGAACAACAAAAAGCAATACTGTACCAACATGCAACAGCACCACCATAACTATCCCCCAAATATTTGGTCCTCCCTTTAAACTACTACTACATCCTGGAGGGTCCATATCACCACATCGAATGGTGATAAGTTTGAACGCCCTTTGTTCGAACATAAAAGTCAGAAAACCCTAAACAGCGAACTCGCAGGGAAAAAAATCGCTGTTCCATGAAAAAAAATCACTACTTTAAAAACAAACTAAAGTGGGGGGGCTTTGCCCCCCACCCCCCCCAATGTGAGTGGCTGTACCCCCCACACCCCCCTACTTAAATATATCAACTCTGAGATCGCACTACAGTGGAGGAAATAGCAAAGCCCCAAAGATGGCCCACCAATTTTTTTCCCCTGGGGAAAAAAAAATTGATGTTCCGTAACTTCGGAGTTTAGGGCTTTCGGACTTTTCGGTTCGAACAAAGGGCATTCAAACTTATTACCATTCGATGTGGTGCAATAGACCCCATCGTGGACAAACAAAACTCCTTATCCCCAATACTTCAGACTGTAAAGAAACTTTAGCTACCCAATTCAACAATTTCTTCACTAACTCAATCCTCTCTCTCTCTCATAAGGGACAAACAAAACACCCCTCCTGTCACCATTACAGTATCTAATGTAGATAGCAATTATCTCCGACCAAAACCATCCAGACAAACCTCATAAAAAAAAAAAAAAAAAAAAATTAAATTAAAGCCAACATTACTTGTAGCAGATCGGCTGCCAAATGAATACCTCAGACTGGCAGCAGATTTAATGTTACCCCCTTCTCAGTATTAATCAACAGATCCGTCACTGAACAATACATCCCAAAAACCTCATATGTAATTCCCCTACACAAAGGTGGAGCTTCAATAAAACTCTCAACATATAGGCCTATTGCCATTTTTTTCATCTCTGTGAAAAATACTAGAAAAATGTGTCCATGCTCAACTACTTGATCATTTACTATCAAGAAAACCTACTAGCCGACTCCCAGCATGGCTTCTGACCCAATCGCAGCACCACTACCAAGCTTCACAAACACTATAAATCAGTTCAAAAAAATGAAGGGAAACTCATCTCCTCAATTTTCCTGGATACATCAAAGTTATTCAACACTGTATCTCCTCAGAAATTCATATATGAACTCTCCTCCCTAAACCTACACTGTATCTCCTCAGAAATTCATATATGAACTCTCCTCCCTAAACCTATCTCAAGAAGCTCTTTCCTGGTTCAGCAGCTACCTATCCAGCCGGCAACAGGCTGTGAAGTGACAAAAAGATCTCTCCTGTCTGTTACCAGTCCCTGTTGGCAGACTAAAATCTGACAAACATCTTTCATTCAAGTTATTAAAAAACCCACATCAGATTAGGTTCACCGTACAGAATCAAGCCTTATCTCACTAGCTCTTCCAAACAAGCTAACACCAGGACACAGCTGGTATCTGCCCTACTATGTCAATCCATGTTTACAAACCTAAAACAAAAACAGACCTAAACAAGCTAGAGGCTTGCTAACATAAAATTGAGATTCTCCATGAGTCTGCCTAATAGAACCCATCACTGCATTGCTCTCCAAAAGCTAAAATGGTTAGAACAATCTAGCTGTCAACCAGCTATTAACTCATTCTGTCATCCAGCAGTATAGTAAATGTCTAGCCCTCCAAAATTTTGTAGAAACTCAGACTAGCAATAGATGTTTAAGCTCATCAAACAAATCCCATCTAAAGGTCACCAAATCTAACAACTTCGGTGACTCCCTTTATTGTAATTACATCTCAAAAAATGGAACTCTTTCCCTCAGACAATTTTGGCCACCGAAATCCCCACAGCTTTCAAGAACCTACTAAAACTCACCCAAATGAGAACTGGTCATGTTCCATCCAAAGGCTGACATACTATCCCCCTCACCCTGCAACCCCTTTCTACCCACCTTCTCCTCTCATTCACAACTGCAGTTCTAGTGGGTTAGGTCACATACTATTAAAAATATACTAAAAGGCTGAAACTGCCTGATTTTATCCTGAGAAACTTTGAACTATATGGTGTTTATGTATGAAAGACAGTTACTTTAATAACTTCAGACCTGCAAACTTCCCTTTACTTTTGTGTAAATCTTAGTTTTATATATAACTGAATGTGGCATGCAGTCACTAAGCCTACACCAAAATATCCCAGACCCTATCAATAAATGCATGTTATGTATACAGTCATATTACCAGTCCTCTATATGGCCTCTGCCACTGTTGTGTAAAGAAGCAGACAATATTAGGCAGTAATTATATACGCCATTTCAAGGTACATCTAATGTTTAGGCTTTCATTCAAGCCTGGGGGAGCCTCTGCATTCAACAAGAGTTGCCAGCGTAATTCCTTGACCTCTAATAATGTATTTTTATTCCCAAAAAAACAAAGGAACATAATCTAACACAAAAAACTTAAAATCTGTAAATGTAGGGCATGAACAACTACGTTTGGCTAATGCATTACTCGGATCCATATTTCTTATGGCAGCAAGATGCTCCTTAATTCTAGTGGACAGCTTACGTATAGTTTTGCCTATATAAAATGAGAAACATGGTGCA
Source organism: Protopterus annectens (assembly GCF_019279795.1). Classification (NCBI taxonomy): domain Eukaryota; kingdom Metazoa; phylum Chordata; order Ceratodontiformes; family Protopteridae; genus Protopterus; species Protopterus annectens. Next base: position 647,938,878 of record NC_056743.1, read on the forward strand.
AATAGCAGTATATACAACAAAAATAGAGTTACAATCAAATTGATAATTGAAATTAATAGTGAAATTATTGTGTTTAAAGGTATAACAACTTCCTGTAAAGATCTATTTACACACAATGCACTTGCCACAAGTGAACATACCCTTAGACTGTTGTAAATACCGAGGAGACAAAAGAAAGGGGTGGTCTCTGTTTTCTAACAACAATTGTAGTGTTTTAACTTTCTTGTGTGTGAAAACAGGAACAGAACCTAATTTCAAATAAACTTCCTGACTAGTGGTCAATATGTCCCAATTATTGTAAAAAAAATCTAATGGCATAGGATTCTCTACAAATGGGAACAGGGATAAAAAAAGGATAATTAATAAAGGAAATTTCTTTAAAAAAAGGAATACTTGTTAGTCAGGTCTGACCATAAGCTAATCACCGTTAACATCCACATCCCCCCCCCCCCCAGTAAGGAAACCTCCATAAAAAACTTCTCCAAAGCCAACTTCATGCTACTCCAGTCAGAAGTGACAAACTTCATGACACCCATGCACACAGGAACTGAAAGTTCAACTGCTGAATCCTACACTTAAGGCACTGTATGAGTACATCCACTCATGCATAAATCGTACCATCCCAAATAGGACCAAGATGCTCTCATCCAAAAAAAGGAAGCCAATCTGGTGGTCCCCTGCCATAAACAAGCTTTACAACAACAGGAAGAAACTGTTGCAGAAAAGAGGAAAATCCCATGATGCAAAAAACTTCCTTACCAGCCTCTGTAAGAAATCGAGATCCCTCATAAAATCCTCCAAAACTAGTTATGAAAATAAAATTGCCAAAGATTCCAAAGACCACCACAAGGGATTCTATAACTATGTCAAGAATCTAAATGTCAATGCTCAGATCTGCTCTGAGCTAAAACAGAATGGCATTAAATATACTGATCCCAAGGATATTGCCAACATCCTGGCAGATTGATTCAGTGCCAACTTCACCCCCTAAGTGGCCCATCTCAATACCGGAAGATTGCCAAATTCCGGTAATAACAGCCACATAGGTAAAAAACGCACTCTCCAAAGCTAAGAATACAGCATCCATGGGACCAGATGACATCCTGGGCTGTGTACTTCATGAACTACAATATGAACTGGCACCTCACCTAAGTGTCCTGTTTAATCATAGCCTCACCTCCGGTTTCTTGCCCACTGAGTGGCGCAGAGCTACAGTTATCCCACTCCACAAGGGGAGATCCACCTTGGATTCCGGAAACTACCGTCCCATCAGTCTGACAAGCCTCATCTGCAAGGCCATCGTGGAACTTATAAACAAAGACATTGGCAACCTTCAAATACTGGACCCCACCCAGTTTGGGTTCGTGAAGGGCTGATCTTGCCTCCTGAACCTGATTGATTCAGTCTCCAGAGCCATGGACAAGGGTAAGGTGGTTCACACAGCCTATCTAGACCTTGCCAAGTCCTTTGACACCATCCCCCACTCTGGAATCACAGATAAACTTACTAAGCCTGGGCATTAATCCCTACGTCAACCAAATGGGTTGCTAACTGGCTTACTGATAGAACCCACACTGTAAATGCTGCTGACTCCAAATTCAGCTCCAGACAAGTGACAAGTGGAGTACCTCAGGGTTCAGTCCTGAGACTGCTCTTGTTTGGCATCTACTTCTCTGAAGTACAGGCCAACACTAAGGGACTCTGGCTAACAAAGTTAGCAGATGACTGCAAAACTGGGAGCCATTATTGAATCCCCAAATGATGTGGATACTCTACAAAAGGGCCTTACAGAAACAGATGCTTGGTGCCAGAGCCATGGGCTCAAGCTCAATGCCAAGAAATGTATAGTTATCCCCTTTGGGGAAAAAACATGTACCCATGAATTACCATATAGGTGGCAGTACACTAAACACTGAAAGTGTGATACGAGACTTAGGGACACAGGTGGACAGTGGTCTCACCTTCGATAACCACATTGCCACAACAGTCAGGAAATCCTTCTATGTGGCTCACCTTATCACTAAGGGCTTTTCTTCCAGAAAAAAGGAGGTCATTGTCCCACTGTACTCGTCCCTCATTAGACCCATTATAGAATACAACGCCTTGTTTGGTATGTACCTCTCAAGACATCTGCAACAACTGGAAAGGCCCCAGAAATACCTCACTAAAAGTATCACAGGCCTAAAGCAGATGCCCTATGCTGACTGCCTTAAACTCCAGCTATACTCTGTCGCATATCGTCTGCCTGGAGGCAATCTCTGCTTAACATACAAGGCCATGTCAAACCCAGAGCTGTTGGACATGCTACACTTAAAGAAATCCCAATCCCTCAGAGCCACATACTCCAGGGATCTAAACCTTATCACAATATTGGAGGGATAGGTTCCTGAGCCAGAGACTCCCCGGATTCTGGAATAGATTGCCCATACATGCCAAGCAGAGTGCCTCTTTGGCCCTCTTCAAATGGATCCTTGACGTTTGGATGGGAGAAAGGAAATTCACCCCGGGGATCACGTCAGTCACTCTGCTAGACAGGGGTCCAGGGAAGTAAATAGTGTGGGATGAAATGGCCAGGGAATTGTTATGGCTAGGCTTCTATAGGCCCTAGGGCTGATAGCCTAGTACCAACCTATGAACCGGATCCAACATATTTTCATCTTTGGCTCTGTGGGTTTCTCTGAGCACTCCAGCTCCAATGAGTTCAGAGCCAGATGACTCTCAGAGCCATAACATCCCTGTCAAATCTGAGGGGTCAGACTAGACTCTGAAGTTGTTGGAGCCATCTCTGGCCATCAGAGCCTCAGCACTGGACAGTTTGGATCTGACCTCTGCCTTGGGTGGAATGCCTACTGGGGAGATAGAGCCAGTGGGGTGGAACATGGCTTCTTGGCTCCATTGGCTTCCTTTTCCCTTGGACTTTCTGCCTTTGAGGTGGTGGAGAGAGTTTTCACTGCTTTGACAGGACAGACTGTCTCATCCCCTCAGATTGACCCTTAGGGTCTCATTTGTCTTTACACCTCAAGCCGCAGCATTCAAATCCACAGTGACAGCCACCCCAAAACCATTCAGGATACCCAGTATGATATTCCCATTTTTTCTGATACTTCTCTGGAGCATCCCACTGAAGAAATACTCCAGATGAGAAAGTGCAAAAGGAGGCAGTTGGATTCCCTGCAGGTATTTGTCATTGAGGATACCAATTTCAAAAAAGGGGAAGGTTCCCCAAGATCACCACCAGAACACATCTCTTTTGGAGACACCCTAGAGATCCTTAAAGAGGTGGATGGTCCTCCCACAACCCTCCTATGGAAGAATATGTCTTCCTGGAGGCATTTAGGTCTGGCCTGTCTACTTCCTGGGTAACCGCACCCACAACAAGCTCATTGACCCAATCTCGAAGTGGGAGTGGAAGTAGCCTGACATGGTCAAACCTGTCTCCAAGAGCCAAGGTAGGATTCTGCCACCACCTGAAGGGAGTATTTGAGTGATGGAGTACCTGTAGATGCTATGGTCCTGGCAGCAGCCACCAAGAATGAACTTGTGGAACAGAGTTCCACTGTACATCGCCCTAAGAGGGGAGTCTAGGGCTTTGGACAGGTTTGGGATGCGTCTCTATGCTTCAGTGACCTTCACTCTCAAGTCACTGAACTATATGGCACATTTTACTGGACTACAAAGAGATATGATAAAGGAACTCTGATTCAGGGACCACTGCTGCTGTGACTCTGGCTTCTGTGGCCTCACAGTTGTCAACCTTGCAGTCCATTTCAAATTTCTGAGGCTTCACTCTCATGCAGCTGAGGGTACCTCAAGGGCAGCAGGTTCAGGCATTTCTTGTTGGACTTTGCAGAGCCTTTCAAATCGTCTTTTATCATTGCCTTCTTTGACAGAACTTCCTTATTCGGCCCCAAAGTGAAGGACACCCTCTCTGTGTGGGAAAAATGGAAAGACCCTCTCTGCTGTAGGAATTAATTTTTCTACCCCACAAAATTCCTTCTCTAGGAACCAACGAGGGGACAAAAAATGTGGTTCAAGAAATGCCAGGGTCCTTTCCAAGATCCCCATGGAAATGGTTCCCCCAGAGGCAGAAGGGGGAACTCGAATGGAAGATGCCACCCTCATGACACAGGTGGCCTGCAAAACCGTGGATCTCGGGGGTTTCTTCTCAGACAGATACCCAGCACTCTTGAATGGAGCCCAATTGCTTCTCCTTTGGAGGCAATACTGGGTCGCTTATCTCTGCACTAGAGCCTGGCTAGACCTTACAAGAGCTATGTGAGTACAGAGGATTATTTCCAGAGTTATATAATTCCATTTTCCCTTCCATCTCCTCCATCATGCAAGTTACCCCATGTTCCACCCAGTGATAGGAAAGTAGCAGCAATAGAGATGCAAAAACTGCTGTAAAATATCATCCAAGAGGTTCTACCAGACTAGAGCGGATCTGGAACTTGCTCAAGATTCTTTAGTGCCGAAGAAAACCGGGGACTGGAGACCAGTTATGGATCTTGGCAACTTTAACAAGTTAGTTCAACACGCACAGTATTGGATGGTCATGGTTCAGTCCATTTTAGCCTTTCTGGTCAAGGACAACTGGATGTGCTTGATGGACCTTCAAGATGTATACCATCACATAGAAATTAACAGCCCAGAAGTTATCTATGCTTCCAGCTGGGAGCCAGTCATTACCAGCTCTGAGCCCTGCCCTTTGGACTCGCCACAGCCCTCAGGGTGTTTGGCAGTGGTAGAAGCTCCCTTGAGACTGCAGGGATTCTGGGTGTTTCTGTATCTGGAAGACTGGCTCATTTCCACCCTGACCAAGCATCTGCTTTCTAAATGCAAGAGGTCAGCTGCTTCAAACTTGCTTACTCCTGGGGATTACCACAAATTACAGCAAACCTCAGAACCTTCTCAAATACTGGAATTTATAGGAACACTCCAACATGGTATCAGCAACTGCATCTCTTCCTCTGGCAAGACTACAGACTATCAGATTCCAAATCAAAATTTTAACTTCGACAATTTCAGCACAGTTGATTCTGCAAGCCATAGGGTCAATGTCTACGGCCATCATTTTAGTACCTGTAGTGAGATTCTACATGAGGATTGTTTAGTGTGCTTTCGCAACACAATGATTTATGAGTCCATTTCTTTCCAAATAAGTTACTCAAGCATGCAGAAGGTATCTTCTGTGGTGGATTCATTTAGATCAAATTCAAGATTGTCCTTTCATTTTTCCCCATCCCAAGGCCATAGTTGCATCCCAGATTGGAGGTGGGGGCAGTTTCTGGGGGAAACTGTCAAAGGTACTTGGTCCCCAGAAGAGGCCAACATATGCATATCAACATCCTAGAAAATGAGAGCAGTGCTCTTAGCATTGCAAGCATTTTGTGAATATCTTCCTTCAGGGACAATTGCGATTCAGACAAACAAGTTAGTAGTCTGATGCATCAACAAACCGAGGAACTGAGTCTTATCCCTTGTCAGGAAGCCCTAAGAGTATGGCAATGGGTGATCTCTTCCAACCACTTTCTGATAGCAATGCACATTCTTGGGTAGTCCAGAATGATAGCAGACATGCTAAACAGGTCCATTCTTCTACCTCATGAGTAGTCTCTCAACAAAGTGGCAGAAATGTTTTGCCAAATTGGCCAGCTATGCTTTGACCTGTTGCATCTCCCCATAAACAAGTACATTAGGTTCTTTGCCCTAATCCGAGGTGCTAGAGAGGTTTTTTTTGTGCTTTTATTCAAGGATATATTACTGGTTTTGTCGTTTGGAATAATTTTGTTCTACATCTGTGGTTTAGGAATTCTTCATGGCCAGTTATTCTTCCTTTTTACAACTGCCCCGTATGTTTTGGGAAGAAGGAACTGAACGTGGACAAACAACTATAGAACAATTTTTGGGCCAACCTAGAGACGTGAGAGAAGTGAGAGAAATTCAGTCAGAAGGTTACCTCTATGCCCAAGAGCGATGATGCTGTTAAAAACTGGGAACGTATCTTAGTGGAATGGGGTAAGAGGAGACCGCATAACCCCTTTCAGTCTGTAGGTCGACCCAATGTGGCAAATGTTTCAGTGGAAATACAAGAGTCTTTGGATTCTCTTGAGAAACTACTGTTTAAAGAAAATTCATTGCATTTTAATATCTTGAGCTTACAACGCCATATTGACCTCGATATAACACCAAGAGGGTTGCGCTTTGTTAAAACACCAACCACCCCTTTTGATGTCACTGATGCAACTGACAAACAATTTGAAGTTAGGTGGGCACAAGCAGCCCACAAATGTGTGATGGAATGGTTACACATTCTTATTGAAAGAGACATTGTGAAACAATGCAAAATAGAGAGACATAGAAATCTGCTGTAATAATCTAACTGTACAATTTAATTCTGAACAATTCAATCAAATACTGGGCAGTTATAATGTTAAATTGGAAGAAGTCTCTAAAGATATCATTAAAAAAAAAATGAATAAACTTGAAAGACATTCGTGATTATAACAGTGGTTATGCCTTTAAGAAAGTAGCTCAGCATTAACAGAAGCGGCAATGTGTAGGTGGAACTAATTTGAAACCAAGCGTTTCTTTTGTATCTTCAGAAGCAATTAGTAGTAAGGGAGAATCGGAAGAAGAAACTGCTAATTTTCCTTCATTACCACGGCCACAGGATCCAGAATACCTATGCAACAATTTTCGGAATCAAAGGGACAGCTATGCAAGAAAGAGAGGGCGTACAGACAACTATGGGGAAGGACAATATCGGAGGTATGATGACCTCCAAAAACGGACTAAATATTAATGTTTGTAATGTGTTGTCATCATTGAAAGATGTAAAAAATATAGGAAATGGTTTTATGAACTTATCAGGCCACAGTTTGATTGCGAGATGGCTGTGTGAAGCTGTGGCTTAAAGTTTATACCTACTGCTCTTCCTAGGAAGCATGTTACTCATATTGAAGTTTTCCAGTTGATACACAAGTTACATTTATCTAATTTTTTTGAAAAGGATGTGTATGTACAGTAATAAAGTGACCAAAGTGATTCAGACTCGAGTGAAAGTTTCTTCACATGTGATTCTTCTTTAGATTGTAGTGAAACAAATGCTTATTGTTTGATAGATACTGCAAAAGGTACCAGCAAAAAGTACCTTTATTCCGCCTTTTAGACATGAGGGAATTTCACATTTTTTAGCGATGGTACAGCATTCAGTGGATAATCTTTTCCTGAAATTTTGGAAAAATAAAACTATCATAAATTATAATTTAAGTAAAGGAGAGTGGCAGGCCTTACAGAATTTGAGTAAATGAAAGATTTGGTCATTAAACCCTCGAATAAAGGTAATAAAATAGTGGTGTTACATTTTTCTCAATATTTACAAATGTGTATGAACCACTTGAATTTAAGAGAAGTGTATAAAATATCTAGTATTGTTGAATGAATATCAACAAGCTGTGAAAAATTTCAAAGATGTTATAAAGGGCTATAGACTTGGTTATCTGTCCAAAAAGGATGTAGATGTTAAGTTTAACACAGATAACTGTACTATGGCTAAATTTTATTCTTTACATAAGGTGCATAAAGATTCAGTAAATCCACCAGGTTGCCCTGTAGTGGCAGCTAGCAACCATTTTTTTACATAATATTGGAATTATGTTGTATTATCTGTCGAAATTTTTAATAACTTTGGATTTTTATATAAAGGATTCTTTTGATAAGATTATACATGTACCATGGGAGAAAGATTGTTATTGGATTGTATTGGATGTTAAGAGCTTATACACAAATATTAAACATTCAGTAGGTATAGATGCTCTTGATTTTTTTTTTTGGGAAATAGTCCAGTGTCAAATTATGTTATTGAATTACTTCATTTTAGTATAGTTAATCATTTTTTTTGAATTTAATCAAATAATATACCAGAAAATACAAGGTATAGCTATGGGGGCACCTTCTGCCCCTATGTATGCCAATCTGGTTATGGGTTATTTTGAATTTTTTTTTGTATAGGTTAGATTTTTTTAAAAAGTATGCAGTTCATTATTTTAGATTTATAGATTTAATTTTTTATGTAAGGGAGGTATGGAGTTTATAACAGATTTTGTTAATTTGTTAAATTCTAATCAGTTAGGTTTAATATTTGAAGGTTTACAAAGTGGAAATTCGGTTGTTTTTCTGGACTTAATATTGAAAGGTAATAGTTTTTGTGTCTTTCGGCTTTTCCAGGTTAGGGGTTGCCACAGCGGAACTCCGGTCCGCTAATGATTGGTAGTGGATTTTTACGTACCGGGTTACCAACCCTGATGCCCCATTCATGTATGCCTCCACACAGAAGACGCTTTAGCTGAGAATCTAACGGGACAATGTCTTGCTTTGAGGCGACAATGCTACCGAAAAATTAATACAAGTATACATAGAAAATTTGGTGATGATGGACACTTTCTAGATGGACATAGTTGTCATCAGACACATATTTTGAACTCTTTGCCTTATGGGGAATTAAGAGTTAGTAGGTTATGTAATGCATCTGATATTTTAGAGAGAGAAAGTCTTAATTCTTGTAAGATGTTTAAAAATAGGGGATATACTATAGAAGCTATTAGAAAAGCTTTAGAAAGACTATGTTCCCCAGGAATAGATAAAAGAAATACAAATGAATATAGTGATGATTCATTGCAAAAAATAAAAAATCAAACAGGAAATTATTTTGTCAATTCATATAATGTACTTTCTGATGATGATATAGCAGTCATAAAATATTACTGGTCCTTCCTGACAAAAGGAAGATATAAATTAAATAATGTGTGGCATTCTCCTTTGATTTAATTTAAGAGGGGTCGTGATTTAAAAGATATATGCTAGGTCATGCAAGTTTCTCTTTACCGAGTATTAATATGAGTTAAGAAATTACAAGGGTAGGCACTTGGGCATGTGGAAATTGTTCAGTTTGCCCATATGTAGTTAAATATTTGGACAAAATTAATAGTATAAAATACAAACCAGTAACAGAGTATACTTGTAATGCAGTGGGCATTATTTATGCTCTCAAATGTCCTTGCAATTTGTTTTATATTGGAGAGAGCAAGAGGTTTTTTAAGGTTAGACTGCAAGAACATATTCGAGATATTAAGAATAAAAAATTAGAAAGTCCTGTAGCTTCCCATTTTAATGAAATGCATGGGGGGCTTATGTGGATTTAAAAGGCTGTATTTTAGAACAAGTTACAGCAACAAATGCAATAAGCTGTTGTCTAAAGAAGCAGTCTTTATTTTAAAGTATAATGCTTTAACTCCTGGTGGATTAAACCAGGAATGTAACTGGAAATTTTTATTGTCAAGTGCTATAGAATTAGCTAATTGTTTTATTGGTTGATTTATAGTAATTGATGTATCTTTTTATAAGAGATGTTCTTTCTCTGTTTGTATTATCTCCTGGAAGGCGTTTATGCCGAGGCGCTAGAGAGGTTTTTTGTGCTTTTATTAAAGGATATATTACTGGTTTTGTCGTTTGGAATATCTTTGCCCTAATCACCCTGATGGGGGAGTTATCAAGAGATGCTATCCTACATGATTTGCCTCCCGGTCTCCTGTATGCATATCCCCCAACTCCATTGATTCCCAAGTTTCTGTAGAAAGCTGCCAGGTTGAAAAACAGTCATCCTCCTTGCACCTCACTAGCCTTCATAGGTTTGGTTCCCCTTCCTTTGGTCTCATGTGCTATACCCACCTTGGATTCTGAATCTGAGTGCAGACCTCCTGTCACACCCATTGGGCATGGTTCACCCAGATATCTCCAACCTAAAGCTGGCAGCATGGTTTCTTGACTTCTGGTAACAGCCAGGCAACCTGTGCTCTCCTGTCCTGTTCATCATATACTCGTATCTTCCCATAAGGCTTCCACAAGAAAACTTTACAGAAGTAAGTGGAAGAGATTTGTTTCCAGGATGCATAAGACATGTTGACCCTTCTTCAGCTCTGATACTGACAGTTCTGGAATTTTTGGCAAAAAAATGTTCAACGAAGGCGCTAGCTGAACTTTCATATAGGTTTTGAGAATTCTTCTCTAGCTTCCTCTAAACTTTGTAAGGCATTCATGAGAGGCACTTCCATTAAGACCACCACACAAAGACCCGGCTTCACCCTGGGACTTAAACCTTAGTGCTGCATACCTTGATTCACTCCCCCTTTGAACTGGTGGCAAAATGTGATCTTAAATTTTTGACCTAGAAAACTATCTTTCTAGTGGCAATACTTCTTCAAGGAGGAGTTTTGAGCTGCAAGCATTGACTGCTAAACCTCCATACTTGATTTTTCACAAGGATAGAGTAATATTATGAAACAGCCCTTCTTTTCTTCCTAAGGTGGTGACAGAATCCAACATCAATCAGTCCATTGATCTGCCTGTTATTTTTTTTCCCCTAAATTTGAAAACAAAGGAGAATACATTATTTCCGTTTGGAGAGTCCAACAGGGCTAAAGGCTCATTTTCAGCAGAGGCCTGAGGAGAAAGCTCTAGTATATTACTTTCCATGATATATTGATACACCATTATAATATTTATACAATAGATACGTAATGAGAAATTACAAAAAGTAGAATACATCCAGGAAAAATTAGCAGGTAAACCTAGTGTCAACAGCACAATAAAAACTTGTAAACTTTCATGTAAATATATAACAATAGCAAATAGAAGTTGGTAATAGAGAACATATAGTGGTAGAAGACAGTGGGATATAATGGTAGAAACTTTCTAGAAGGGGTAGTCGGTTAGGGGAGGGGAAAAATCGTGGCGAAGTGGGGGAAGTAAAGAAATAAGTGAGGGAGATGATTTTATGAACAAGTATATAGTCAGGTTGCATAAAAATATGGTGAGAGAGAGAAGCTGGGTGGAGAATGCATATTACATTTGTTGGATCTTCATAGGTAATTGTGAATCTGTTTAGATGGGGCAAAAGTGATAGAAAATCTGATCAACTATTTGTCTCTTTCATGGACTCCAAAATTAGGGAAATCAGTTACAAAAGTAGCTTCAACAAGATGGCTTACTGACTGTATATCTTTTGTCTACAGTAAATTGAGTATCTTTTTACAGAAAGCATTGAGAGCCCACTCAACTAGATCCAGAACAACTTTGCCAGTATTTTTATCTAGGCTTTCCATGAACGATATCTATGCAGCTGCAACTTGGCCTAATCCTCATACTTTTACTCATTACAAACTGGCTCTGGTCTTCAGGGAAAGAGTGGCCTTTGGTTCAGCTGTGCTCAAGAATATCATTCCTTAGAGCCCACCTGGAATTTCAGGTAGCTGGGGACTTTGTCCCAAAGGCTGAGGAATAAATGAAAATAGACTACAACTGATGAAGTTATGTCCTCACTATAACATTCTATCTGTGTTGTCCATTTTCATTCTTCCTCAACTTCCCTGCCACCAACCCTCAACCAATAAATAAATGATTTCTGGAAGATAGTGTTTATAAGGACACCAGAGTTCTTTCATTAAGCTCCAGTTAATGTCTTTACTTACTAGAAATATATATAATGATCCTTATTTGTTCCAGTTTAGCAAACAAAATCTGAGGGGTGTCAGGCGTTGGTGCATTATGGTTAGAGGAAGAACTCAAGAGTTTTTGGTTTGCATGAGCTACAGTAATGGCCAAGTTGGATCCATATCCAATGGTTGAGGATTAATGAAAATGGACAACACAGGTGGAATGTTATGGTGAGTACATAACTTTTTTTTTTTTTTTTTTTTTGCATGAGCACTTGATTTTGTTTCCACAGCAGTGCTGCTTTTCAAAATCCATAGTTTGGCCCAAGAAATACAGTATGATACCTGTTACTTTCCCAGATGCTAGAATGAATTTTTCTGTTTCTTTCCAGTCTTGACAGAAGAAAAAATGATGATGTTTAGAAAATCATCAACATATGCTGCAGAAAAACATTTGGCATTGACAAATAACCATATTAGAATCTCACATTTAATCTTGCCATGTATTACTGAATTTTTTTAACAAAAAATTCCTCATTGAATTATCACTTATGACACAGGCATATTAATGAATGTTTTGATCATTTTTTTTTCTATTTTTTATGCGACTGAAATACAGATGTTAAAACTGATCAGTTCAATTCTTTTTTTTCCCCAGGTGCAAACGGCACAGGAAATGAAAAACCTGAAATTGCCATGTTTCCAAATGTTGACTTTGGTATCCGACTTTTTATTTCCAGTTTTTAAATGTAATGTCTTTAAATTGTCATAATCCTGTTTCACTTCTATTTTAGCATTTGGGATTCAAAATGTGTTTATTTAGAAAGCATTTTAAGGGTCATAAAGTGCATCTGGTTTCAGAGGTAATGTTTTCAATTTGTATGTTGAATTAGTCGAGTATTGTTGAAACAGTTTGAACGGAGTGACAGCTGTGTGGGGAGTCGCTGAAACATATGATATCCCCTCAGCCTGTATTCTTTGAGTTTTCAGGAGGGAGTTATAACATTTTAGCCTTGTAATCGAAGTTTGAGTGTAAAATAAGGTTACACTCCACCAGTTGGGCACTATTCAAGGGAAGGGTTTATGGAAGCTGGTGTAGAGTAAAAGCATTTGGTGATTATATAAATCTTGAACAAAGAGACAATAAATTTACTCATTTGTTCTTTTAATTGTCATTTAATCATGTGCAATAAGACAATGCTTTATGTAGCTGAGATGAAGCATTTCCATTATCAGTTTAATCCTGACAATCAAGAGGCCGAGTTAACTTAATGTGAAACGGATTCTGAAAAAGTTAAGATGCTAGTTGTAATTTGGTGGTATGCCCCCCCCCCCCCAGTTTACAGGGAGTATAAGTGCACTTCATAGAGAGAGGGGGAGGGCAAACTAAACATCAGAAACAGGCTTCCTGTTGTAATTTATTGTAAAAAGTTCTGTTTCCAGAAACATCAGGGAGTATAAGTGCACTTCATAGAGAGAGGGGGAGGGCAAACTAAACATCAGAAACAGGCTTCCTGTTGTAATTTATTGTAAAAAGTTCTGTTTCCAGAAACATCAGTGAGTTGAGACTACAAGGAGAGAAGGGTGCTGCCTGAGGAGAATAACTTTTTGTCTTGGTAGAAGTTGAAAGCTAGGAGAGTGTGGTTCTGCCTATGAAACTTGTAAGCTAGAAAAGTTTTCTTGTCTTTGGTGGAGTGCTTTAGAGATGGAGGAAGTTCTTATCTTGCCAACTGCTGGACGTATGTATTCATGCTACTGTGAGTTCTATGCCATAGTGAAAATTACAAATATAAAATGACCTGCATTTTTTTAAAAAAATGTCTCAACCAGTAAGTTCAAAAATGTTTTATGTTCTTGCCTTTAGCAGCCTACATGATTAAAGCAAGACCATTGCACTACGTGTCCACTGTAGAACTCTCATGTGGTATCTCACCAGGGGAACTAAGCAGATGGTGGCCACCATGAATTCTAAGATCATGAAAATAAGCGACACCGGTGGTTTCTGCAAGATGGCAAAGAAATGTTTTAACCGTGAAGAATAGATGCCACATTTAGGCGAGACTGTATAGATTTGTAGACTGCTTCAAGACTTCCTTTATTAACTCTCCCTATGATGTCTGTTCACTTTTTGGCATAAGATTAAGGACACTTTGACCTGGAGTGAGCAAGACCGAAAGACACCATCTGCCACTGAAGTGCATTTTGCTTACCCCTCAACTGACCTTTTCTCAGAACCAGAAGGGGAAACATCTCTTTAGAAAAGCACAGCAGTTTTTCCAGGAAGCTCCTTTGGCAGTTTGCCTGTGTGGCAGGGGTGTCACCACAATGGGTCCTGCCATAGCTCTCAAATTTCCATCTCTAAAATGAGGAACACTAGCCCTCATAATGTGGAACAAATGGGCAAAATGTGGAACACATACTAATGACTTACTAACAACTTCAACTAGGAAGGTCATAGGATGGTTAAAATATGCTGGTTTTACTTATAAAGAAGATCTTTTAATGAATTAATATGATTTATTTCTATTTACAATGGATTTCACAAAAAATTCCTAACACTGAATGTGTCAGAGTCTTTCAATGTGAAACTGAGGAACGTGAGCTTTTTAAGACCCCAAATGAGGTACGTTCTTCGTAATGAGGTACACTTGAGAAGTATGGGTCCTGCCTGTGTGGCAGGGGTTTTCAGAACCTGGGCTTCCACAGAGCTTTTTCCAGGAGACCCTTTGAACGATCCTGACAGGTTGCCTGACTGTCCAAATCTGGAGGCAGTCTGAGGTTGTTTGGCTGTACACCTGGAAGCTTGGGAGGCCATCACCTCATCAGACACATGCGTGTTAATAGTCATATCTAGCGATTACACAATTCCACTGTTAGATACACCAAAGATAAATTTCAGACATTTCTCAGGTGTGTTACCCCATCAGAGAAGGGATGTAGCCAGTGAAATTCAGAAGCTGTTAGTAAATTGAGTCATACAAGAGGTCCCATCTGACCAATACGGGGCTGGGGTCTATTCAACATTGTTTTTGTTTCCTCAGGCCAATTTTGACTTTGAACAAGTTGAATTGCTTTGCAAAGCAAACCAAGTTCTAGATAGTCATGGTGCAGTCCACTCTTCCTGTCTTCGGGAAGGATGACTGGATGTGTTTGACCTTGGATGCGTATCATCCCTATAAAGATAGCAAGGTATTCCAGGAGGAAAAAAACGGGGGGAAAAATGAGAGGGAGAGGGCCCGCATCATTCATCTTTCTTGGATCTGGCTTCAAAGTTAGAGAAACCCTTGGAGCCACAGCTGTTTTCAGATCTGATACTCATTGGGTACAACACTCCACCGAGGTTTTCTCCAGAGCCTGTATCTCCTATGCTGCGTTCCCCAATCTTGGAAGAAGACTGATACTATCTTTTCAGATCTCCCTGAACTGCTTCATCCTTCTAATCATCTAGGTCTTCCAGGAGCCTGACCAAAGCTGACCTGGATTAGATGAGATTAATTAGGACTCAGAATTGGGGGTCCTCCTGCACTGGGCTTCGACTTCTTCCCCACATTCAGTAGTTGCCCCTTCTCTGATCTGACCTGTCTGATTGGAGTACTTGAAGCTGACGTCCACCTGGGTCAAGTCTGCATCAGAACCTAGGCTTAGCTCCTTGACACCAATGAGTTTCTGATTCAGTTGATGCTGACCTGTTTGAAGCCTTCAGAGTTTGAGCAGAATTGTTGGAGTTGACTGACAAGGTTGAGTCTGAGATGATCTGAACCATTCCTCCCACTTTGCTGACTTTAGTTTTGCTCTGACATCAGACTCTGATTTTACCTGTGCGGTGTCTCAGGTTGAGCCTCTCTTCAGGGTTTTGGCTGTGAGGGAAGAGCTCCCAGGACCCTGTATCATGCTCAACTTTTAAGTTTTTGAAAGAGTACTCACTCATTCTAGAGAGAAGACTGAGTACTATCTCCTCGAACTAGGATCTGTCCCTCTCCTAAAGGATTTCCAAGGTTCACACCCTACTCTTTTGTTGGGACTGCCAGTGGTCAAAACTCTCCCACTGGCTCCTATAGAAGAGACCACCTCAGCTTGAGTCCTCCCCAAACTATCCCACTGAGGAGATGCACAAGAAGCACGTGCAAAATGAGGCACCTAGATTCTCCTCAAAAAAGAAATCTATCACCACTGATGGTGACTTTAGGAGAAGGTTCACTAATTTCCTCTTGATGTTTCATTTGGAGGAACCCTTGAACTACTTAGACAGGGGGGTAATCTTACCTGCCTCTTATTTCAGAACAGTCCATCTTCAGTGAGGCTTTCAGTTCTGGTCTATCTGTATCTTTGGTGTCCCACCCAGTGAATGAGATTATAGACCTGACCTCCACATGGGCTTGTAAGGAGCTAGACACAACTGAACCCATTCCCAAGGAACCAGACAAGGTAGATAACCACGGTGGTGGCAGCAGCCACCATGAAGGAACTAGCAGCAGAAATTCCTCTGTCCATCCATCAAACGGGGAGTCTCGTGCACTGGACAGATTAGGTAAGCAAATTTATGCTTTATCCACTTTCTTGGTAAAGAGCTTTGAACTGTTTGGCATGTTACACAGCTTGAGTGACCTGATCAAAGAACTCTCCAAATCTCTCCAAGGATCCATGCCTGTGGCTCAAAGGAAGTATATTAATGCACAGCTGGCCACCCTCTAATCCTTGTCCAGTATCTCTATGCACCTTATCTCCAATGCCACAAAGGGTGCATCTTGAACAACTGGCACAGTCATATCCATTAAGAGACCTGCTTGGATGAAGCTCTGTGACTTTGCAGAACATTTAAGACATCCTTTGTGAATGCCCCTTATGACAGATTAACACTTTTTGGTCTTAAGTGAATGACAGTCTCCAGAAATGGAAAGGAGGCCAAATTCTTTCTGCAATGGGGATCAAATTTTTCACTCCTCAAAGGACCTTCTCCAGGAATTTAAAAAAAAAACAGGTAGTCTGCAGAATCAAAGCTTTAGGGGGTCCCTTTTCTAAGAAGCCTTTTCAGCACTCTTGAGCAGTGCCCAACTGCTGCACTTTAATGGCAATCCGGGAGGTGCCTATTCTTGCATCCAAAAACTTGGTCCTCCATCACTCGAGATAAATGAGTACAGAGGATAATAACCAGAGGCTGCTACTTTCCTTTTTATACCACTCCTTCAGACCCCAAAAGACTTCCCAGTGTTCCACTCTCTCAACGGGAAGCGGCAGCTTCAGAAATAACAAATCTTTTAAACCATGGAGTCATCCGAGGTCCCACCAGAACAAAGAGAGGATCCACAATTTACTAAAGATTCTTCTTGGTTTCAAAGAAAAATTACTTAAACAGTTTTGAAAGGAAAATGAATTTCCAGATGGTCCCAGTGCAGTCTCTTCTCCTGCTTTTGAAATGGAATGACAAAATGTGCTCAGTAGATCTTCAGGATGCATGCTACCACATAGAGATGGACAAGTGCTATAGGAAGGATCTTTGCTTCTGGCTGGGAGACTGATCTCCCCACAGCCGCCTCTGGTGTTTATCAAGTGTATGGCTGTAGTTATAGCTCATCTCTGACTCTTTGCCCAGCTCAGTTTTTAGAATTCATACAAGCCCCATTGATTACAAGGCTTCAACTTGCAAAGCTTCCTCAAACAAGGATTTTTGTCCATTCACCATCAGCCTTTAGCAGTCTTATCCTTTCAGAAGCCACCAGTTAGAAAAATTCTCCATCTCTTATGATTCATGGCAGTGTCAGTCAGGTACTATGTGCGAGTACTACGCCGGCTCTAAGTCCATTGGTCAATAAGACAGCAACCCACATCCTTCCAAACATCTTTAATGGAGATTTTCAGAATACTTGTTTGGTGGTGGCTGGAATCACCATGTTTGACAGACGTCTTTTCACCATTCCCCACCCCAAGCCATGGTGACCACAGACCCCTCCCACATGGAATGGGGGGGGCATTACCTGGGAAAGATCAGTGTATTTGAAATGAAGGTGGTGGTCCTAGTGTTGCAGGCCTTTCAGGAGACGCTCCGCATAGATGTGATATCTTTGTAGACAGATAATATGGCAGTCGTCTGGTACAGTAACAAACTGGAAGGAACTAGATCTTACCAGTTATGTTGAGAGGCCATGAGAGTGTGGAAATGGACAATATCTTCTCACCGCTAACAGCAGTGCATATTCCAGGCAAGTGTAGTGTGCTGGCAGATAGACTGAGCAGGTCTGTCCTCCCCCATGAGTGGTCTCTCAATCCAACTGTTATGTAGCAGATATTCAGCAGTTGCAGCCAACTTTGCTGTGAACTTTGTAGCCTCCCACAATACCAAGTGCAGCAAGTTCTTTGCTCTGATCCTTGGAGGAGGTGTCACCAAGTGATGCTCTATTTCACAGTTCTTACAGAAGGCTCTGGGAAAGATGACAGCTGTCCTCATAGCTCCTTACTGGCCTCATCAGGTATGGTTCTTCTTCCTCTGGCCTCCTGTTGTAAACCCTCCCTAGGTGCTGGGCTCAGCTCCTGATCTATTTATTACCTTACCTTTTGGGGGGGGGGGGGTCACCTCACCCTGACACTCATTCCTTCAAATTGGCCACAAGTTTTTTCCAGTTCCTATGGTGGCTACACCGGTATAGGTTTTCATCCTCAGTTGTTCATATTCCAACTGCTTCTTAGGAACTGTCTACACATAAGATTTACAAAATCAAATGGAACAGATTCTCCATCTGGGCAGTTGAGAACAACACTGATCCTTTTTCAGCTCCCCTATCGGCAAGCTTGAAATTTTTGCCTGACTTTTGTCAGAATGGAGTCAGCTGTTCCACTATGAAAATGCAGTTAGCAGCCGTATCTTCCTTTCAGCTGGTGTGAATCCCATAACTGCTGCTTCCTTAGGACTATCTAAAGCCTTTCTTATAGGAACCTTTCTGTTATGACCTCCGCTGAAAGACTCAGTTGTTCCTCCTTGGGATATTACTATTGTACTGCAGGCCCTAACAAGTCCTCCATTTGAACTGGTTGCCAAAGCTGATTTAACATTTTGATTATGGAAAACTCTCTTCCTAGTTGCTGTTTTTTCTGCTAGGTGAATTTCTGAGCACCATGCCTTGTCTGCAAAACCTCTATACTAAATTGTTTACAAAGACAGTGAGTCTGAGAACCAACCATTTTTTTTCTTCCAAAGATGGTGAGGTTCCTCACTAAAAGAATACAGGGCATAGGTGAAATATCATATGCAGACCACCTCAAGACCCTATTAACCATCCATAAATCTTCCTGTGTTTTTTCCCAGAATTTTCAAACAAAGAGGAATACGCATTACATTTACTAGATGTTCACCACAAATTTAGATTCTGTTTACATCAAACTAGAGCTTTCTGGAAATCTGTTTCTGTAACTCCCCTCTCAAAATGAGAGTATCCAAGATTACACTCTCTCCTACTGGTTGTCCGAGTGCATTTCTTATTAGAATATTTGCTAAAACATGGTCTTCCCCCCATAAGTGCCTTTTTAGGCAATACCAAACTGAACTTACTTCCAACATAGCAAATCAAAACCATCCCTCATTAGACCCATTGTAGAGTACAATGCCCCGTTTGGTATGTACCTCACAAGACATCTGCAACAGCTGGAAAGGCCGCAGAAATACCTCACTAGAAGAATCACAGGCCTAAAGCAAATGCCCTATACTGACAGTCTAATAAAAACTCCAGCTATGCTCTGTGGCATATCGTCTACTCAGAGGCGATCTCTG
This sequence comes from Protopterus annectens, assembly GCF_019279795.1. Lineage (NCBI taxonomy): Eukaryota > Metazoa > Chordata > Ceratodontiformes > Protopteridae > Protopterus > Protopterus annectens. The sequence continues at coordinate 647,958,129 of NC_056743.1, forward strand.
CATAACATACAAGGCCATGTCAAACCCTGAGCTGTTGGACATGCTCCACTTAAAGAAATCCCAATCTCTCAGAGCCCACATACTCCAGGGATCTAAACCTTGTCATCACAATGAACAAAGCATGCTGGAGGGATAGGTTATTGACCCAGAGACTCCCCATACTCTAGAATAGAGTCTTCAAAAGGAACCTTGACGATTGGATGGGAGATGGAAAATTCACCCCAAGGATCATGTCAGTAGCCCTGCTAGACAGGGGTCCAGGGAAGTAAATATTGTGGGAAGAAATATCCAGGGAATTGTTATGGCTAGGCTTGTATAGGCCCTAGGGCCAATAGCCTAGTACCAACCTATGAATTACTGCTCAATGCTAGGAGTCTAAACAAAAAAAACTTCACTCCCTACAAGCTGTCTTCACCCTAGATAATGATGACATCTGTGCGGTCACTGAGCCATGGTTTAAAGCTGCAAAGAGCACACCAGCAGTGCAGTGTTGTAATGCCAAGGACTGAAAGTGGAGGTGTCTCTATTTGCATAAAAAACAAGTATACTTTAAGGCTGGTCAAACGGGACAATAAATTTGAGCTGCTACATGGTCAAATCACCATAGGCAAAATCCAGTGCCACTTCCTTACAAGCTATAGATCCCCCTCTATGACCCAAGAAACACATGCCATGTATTTAAACTTATTAGAAACACCATCCAACCTGATACTATATTCACAGGTATCTATAATTACTCCAATATTAACCGAGAACTTGTACAGCACCAAACGTACAGGCATAGAGATTCTTGGATTTTCTAAACACAAACTCCCTGGGCCAGATGGTCAGTACACCAACCAGATCATCAACCATACTGGATCTAGTCCTCACTAATATGGGAGAGTGCTGCACACGCTCCCTACTGTAATTTTTTCCCTGGTAAAGTCAAACAACAAAATGGCCTTTGAAGTAAAAACAAAAAAAAAAAAGAAAAAAAAAACTGGACCCCAGCTAAGTCTGGAATATTCAGGAGCTACTCTAAGGCTAACCACCTGCTATTGAGTGAGAACCTGACAACATTTCAAGCCCCCCTAAACCCTGAGAACACTGCTGCCTGTGCAGGACTAGTCACGGAAACCCTGTACAAGCATGTTAATAGCTGCAATAGAGGCAGCTGTACCCACCAGGCAGAAGTACAGAGCTAACTCTGGTAAGCCACTCTGGTGGAATCACAAAATCAATAGGGTGTATAACAGAAGGAAGAAAATCATGGCAAAAATTAGGAGGTGCAGCACCCAGTAGGATAAAGACACTCTCATACTAAACAAAAACCTCAGGACAAAGTCTACCAAAGCCAATTTTGAAGTAAGTTTGGTCTCCCAGGCCAAGGACAACCACAAAGCATTCTTTAGCTATGTCCATGACCTCAGAGGTAATGCACAATTGTGTGCAGAGCTGATTGTAAATGGATCCACCTATACTAAGCCAGATGTAACAAACCTCCTGGCTGATAAATTCAGCTCCAACGTTACCCCTCTCACTCCCCCCTCAACCTTTCCTCAGGAAATACCATCAAATACAACTCCCCCTACTATCACTAGGGAACAGGCCCTTAATGCTCTCTAAGACCAAGAACACTGCATCAGTGGGCCCAGACAATATCCCAGGATGCTTTCTAAACAGCATGAACATGACCTATCAAGGACTCTGGAATTACCATTTAACTGTAGCCTCCAAACATGCTTTGTGCCTCATGAATAGAGAACAGCAACAGTCATCCCTCTGCACAAAGGTGGGCCATCTACTTACCCTGGAAACTATAGACCCACAAGTCTCACTAGTCTGATATTTAAAGCCATGGAAAGAATTATCACAGAAATAATCAACAGAGACATAGTAAAACTCTGGACACTGGACTCAAGCCAGTTTGGTTTAGTCAAGGGCAGATAATGCCTAGTCAACTTGGTGGACTTCTTTGAGAAGGTAACCAAAGCAGTGAATGAAGGAAAAATGGTTCACACTGCCTACCTTGACCTGGCCAAAGCATTTGACACAGTCCCCTACTCGGGCATTGTTGACCAACTCAAGAGGTTGGGTACAAACTTGTATGTTACCTGGTGGATAGTCAAATGGCTCAGACAAGCAGGCAGGACCCAGGAAGTTAGAATTGGGGAGTCCACCTCTACAAAGCGGCCAGTCACAAATGGAGTCCCTCAGGGATCAGTCCTTGGACCACTCCTTTTGGGCATTTACTTCTGTGAAGTCAAGGCCAATGTCAGTGGTCTCTGGCTGACTAAGTCTGCAGATGATTGCAAATTAGGAGCTGTCATTGAATCCCACATTGACACAAATGTTCTCCATGAGGGGCTGACACAAACAACTGGTCTCAGAGCCATGGGCTAAAACAAAATGCCAAGAAATGCATAATAGTATCCTATGGGAAGTCTTACACCCATGGTAACTATCCTATTGACAACACACCCCTGAGAGTTGACCCAGTAGTCAGGGACTTAAGGACACACAGAGACACACACACACACACACAGACACATAACCTTAGACCATCACGTGTCTACAGTAGTAAGGAAATCATTCTGTGTTTCGCAACTTATAAACAAAGGTATGGCATCCAAGTTCAAGGAAGTCATTGTTCCACTGTATTCGGCATTCATCAGACCTATCATAGAGTACAATTCCCCCTTTGGTATGTGCCTCACCAGGCATATCCAAAAACTGGAACGTCCACAGAGGCTCCTCACTAAAAGAATACAGGGCATAGGTAAAATGTCTTAAGACCCTATCCCTGTATTCTGTCTCCTACAGGCTTTTGAAGGGAGATCTATGCCTGGCATACAGGGCATTGTTAGACACTGCGCTGATGGACCTCCTGCATATCCACAAAACAAACACGAGAATTACCCATTCTAAAGACTTAAACCTTGCCTGTAATATTAATAGGACCTGCTGGAGAGAGAGAGAGAGATGTATCCCAGAGACTACCCTATCTATGGAACAAGCTCCCCATTCAAGCAGAGTTCCTCCCTATCCCAATTCAAGTGCAGCTTGGATAACTGGATGAGGAACAGGGAGGAATTCATCCCTGGTTTTGTCACCTTTGTCTTTACTGGACACAGGCAACCTGTAAATGGTTCATCTCCTAAATCTCTGATCTGAAGTTGTTCAATCTCGCTGTTCTTTCTTACAAATGGGTTCGGAGCCATTCCCTCAGCTCCGTGCCAGCCGCTTTCACAAGCTCGAGGTTTTTGAGTAGCTCGAGGCCAAGTCCCTATCCCATGATGCGCTCTGCCTCACCTCAGATCTAATTTGCCACTGCAACAGATCGGAGGTCAAGAGTGAAGCCAGTATTTTCATATTTTCAAAATATGTTATATATATATATATATATATATATATATATATATATATATATATATATATATATAGGAATTATTTTTCAGAAAGTGCGTTCTTTGTCCTAGTTATCCATAGACTAGTATTTAGTCACTTTCTTTAATTATTTTCTGACGAAAATCTTTGTTTATAGGGCGGCTGCTCTTAGTTGGTCCCTAACCCATTTTAGTGTTCAGATCTCTTATAAATTTAACTTCTTAGTGTGAGAATATAGTTCTTTGTAGCTGAATATTTACCTGTTAGTGTGTGTTTTGTCTAGGCAGATATATATATATATATATATATATATATATATATATATATATATATATATATATATATATATATATATATATATATATATAGATAGTTATTTTCATTACACTATGGCTGATCAAAGGAAAAAGGAGAGACAGAAGTCAGGGTTCAAGAAATGCCCTAAGTGTGGACAAAAAATGTCCATTACTGATTTACATGTAAGTTATGTATACTGTCTGGGTGCAGTCCAGTCCATCTTCAGGAGGACTATTCCATTTTTCATTTGTTCAGCAGCAGGGTCTTGTTAGAATGCAGGAGAAAGCTAGTGGATAGAGATTTGTTGAAACCTGAATTTCAGGAATCTCTTGATAAGGCTGACCAGAATTCCAAATCTTCCAAGGGATCTAAATCTTTGAAAGCTTCTTCAGAGCTGAAGTCTTCTGCTCCAAAATTGGCTGAGAAGGTGCAGTCACCAGTTCCACAGTTTTTGGAACTGAGCACAGAGCAAGTTCTTTGGAGCCAGTCCCTGGTATTGGAGCCAGACTCCAAAGTTTTTGAAATCGCCAATCTTACAATCAGTGGCTTCATCTATCCCTTCAACTCATTCTTCGAGGAGCCTCTACAATGTGGATATGGACTGAGTGGTGCAGAGGCTCCTCCAGAACCTGGCATTAGCCAAATTGTTGTCTGCGCCGGCCCCACCCGTCTCTGAGCCGAAGACATCCTTGCCTACTGTGTCTGCTCCTCCTCAGTGCTGAGCAGGGCCATCGAGCCGGAGGGGGTAGAACTGATTATCTTGGAACCCTCGGAGACGAGGCCTGTTCCAGTGCCATTGGCTCTGTCGACTCGGACTACTTCGATGCCTTTCGATGAGTCTGGGAGCCAACACTCTCTGGCTGGCTCCGGGGGGGGAGTCTAACCAATATGTAGGTTCCGACCCTTCCTCTTGGAGCTTCAGCACGGATGAGCTCGGCTCCTTCCTCTGGTTCAGAGCCCAGAGCCCACTGTTTCGGTGCCGGGGAGGTTGCCATCTTCTTCAGAACTGGCTGCCTCTTTGCATCGGAGCAGTGGGGCTTTCGATGCCATGAGAGTTATGTCTTCAAAGACACCCACTTCATCAGGGCCTACTTCCTCATCCCCAAAAGTGCCATGTTCTGCCTCTGCATCACAGGTCCCCTTAAAGCATCGAGACAGAGAGCCTCAGGTAGCCCCATTGGGTGACCCATGTTCTACTGAGACCTCACCAGAAGCTCCAACTGATGAGGTTCCCAGGAAGAGTCTTTGCAAGAGGAGGCACTTAGACTCCCCGCAGGAGTCTGTCACATCAGACACTGACTTAGACGAGTCAGAAGGGTCCCCATGGTCCCCCTTGGAGGATATCTTTTGCTGATATCATAGAGATCCTAAGACAGAAGGGTGGCTGGCAGTCCGTTAACCCTACTGATGAGGAGTTGGTGCTTCTGAAGGCCTTTGGGTCTCAACCCTCCACCTCCTGGGTGACTCTACCCTTTCATTAATTAATGGGTTTAGTTGCTCGAAGGGCATGGGAGTCTCCTGATACTGTGGAACCTGTCCCTCTGAGGCCCAACAAGTTTATTACATTGCCACAGGACAAGTTGTTTCTTACCAAAGGAGTGCCGGTTGATGCCATGGTGGTGGCGGCGGCCACCAAGAAAGAGATGTCTGAAACCTCTTCTACTGTCCATCCTCCTAATAAGAATTCCAGGATTATGGACAGGTATGGGAAACACATTTTTAGTTCAGCGACTTTTGCTATGCAATCACTCAAATATTTGACGCACTTTACCAGACTTCAGAGAGATCTTAAAGAGCTTGGAGATGCTCTACAGAGTACTGCAGCTGAGTGCATTCCTGATAAGGTGACATCCCAGCTCAATACCCTTAATTCTATAGTTAACTTGTCCATGCGTCTCATTTCCTATGCAGCTGATGGCACGAGTTGGGCAGCAGGTTCAGGAATAGCTCTTCGGAGGCATTCCTGGATGCGTTTATGTTCCTTTGCGAAAGCCTTAGTCTTCCTTTGTTAATACCCCATTTTATGGCTCGTCCCTTTTCGGGCCTGAAGTCAAGGAGACCCTCACTAGGTGTGAACAAGATAGAAAGACTCTGCCATAGGAGTCTATTTTTCCATTTCTACTAGACCTTACCCCAGTGGGCAAAAGGGAGGAAAAATGTGGTTCCGCAAGTCCCAAGGAGCCTTTCAGAACACGCAGTGAACCCCCTTTCAGGGGCAGAGGAAGGGGCAATAATGGAAGACGCCACTCAGGTGGCAGAGGGGGTCCGCAAAACCAGGGCGACAGATCAGTTCTTTGGCAAGCCCTTTCAGCGTTCCTGAAAGGAGGCCCGACTGTCCTACTCTGGAGGCAGTCAAGGGTCACTTTTCTTTGCATCCAGATGCTTGGCTAAACATTACAAAAGACTCTTTGGTACAAAGCATTATTTCCAGAAGATATGTCATTCCTTTCACAGAACCACCTCCTGTACGAAAGAAAATCCCAGACATTCCACCCAGTCTCTGGGATCAAGAAACCACAGAGATTCAAAGGTTGCTAAAAAGTCATCCAGCCAGTCCCAGCAGATCAGATAGGATCCGGAACCTACTCAAGATTCTTTTTAGTTCCAGCGAAAACAGGAGACTGGAGGCCCATCTTGGACCTCAGCAAACTCAACACTTTTGTAAAGAAATAGAAGTTCCGGATGGTCACGCTTCAGTCGATTATTCAGTTTCTAGGAACGGGCGATTGGATGTGCTCAAGGATGCGTACTATCCTATCAAAATGGCCAGACCATCCAGAGATCACCTACGTTTCCGGCTGGGAGCCAGTCATTATCAGTTCTGAGCACTTCCCTTTGGTCTCTCAGCAGCCCCCAGAGAGTTTACCAAATGCATGGCAGTGGTTACGGCTCGCCTGTGGCATCTAGTATTCTGAGTGTTTTCATACCTGGATGACTGGTTCTTCACTGCCACCACCAGGCATCAACTAGTTCAGTCTAGGAACCTCACTCTAAAACTGTGTTCCCAGTTAGAATTACTATAAATTTTGACAAGTCTGCATTGTCACCATTGCCGTGTATTTCCTTTATCGGAGCAGATTTAGACACCACCACCGCCATGGTAAAACTGCCCCAGGAAAGAATAGTCACACTTTGACAACAGGCTTCAGACATTTTGGCACACAACAAAGTACCAGCCTCTCAAGTTTTAAAACTGCTAGGTACTATGGCAGTAACTCTCATAGCAGTTCTTCTAGGGCATATGCACATGAGAATACTTCAATGGTTACTCTTCACCCAGTGGTCTTACCAACAACTCCCGATGTCATTCAAGATAATCATTACAGATTCATGCAAAAAGGATCTACAATGGTGATTGATCAGCCACCATGTAACAGTAGGTCACCCATTTGTTTTCCCCCCGCCATCAACCACTGTGACCACGGACACTTCTCTGATAAGGTGGAGGGGAATTTTCAGGGAAGAACAGCTCAAGGCGCCTGGTCAGAGACGGTCACAGTTGCACATCAATGTCATGGAGATGAGAGCAGTACTTCTGGCATTGCAGTACTTCCAAGACTCTCTTTCTCTTGGAACGATTGCGATTCAGAGCAACAACATGTCAGTAGTCTGGTACATCAACAAGCAAGGGGGAACCAAGTCTTATACCCTGTGTCGAGAGGCCCTAAGAGTCTGCCAGTGGGCTGTATCCACCGGGAGCTTTCTGATAGCGATGCACATCCCAGGGAAATCCAACGTTATCACGGACAAACTAAGCAGAGCCATTCTGATGCACATGTGTGGTCCCTCAAAGACGAGGTAGCGGAAATAATTTTCTGCAGATGGGGCCAGCCTTGCTGCGACCTGTTTGCATCCCCCATGAATGCCAAATGTAGAAGCTACTTTGCCCTGAATCCCCCACCAGGGGAATACCCAAGGGATTCTCTTGTCCACATTTGGCCCCTGGGACTTCTATATGCATTTCCACCCATTCCCCTGATTCCAAAATTTCTGCAGAAAGCCAAAGCCATGGAGAGGACTGTAATTCTGATAGCCCCTTATTGGCCTCGACACATTTGGTTCCCTTTCCTTCGACTCTACCAACTAGAGGAACATTGGATTCTGGACCCAGTTCCAGATCTGCTGACACATTCGTCAGGGGCTCTTCATCCTTCACTTCACTCCCTCAAATTGACAGCTTGGCTGCTCCGATTTCCAACATAGCCAGGTTCCACAATCTTTCTTTCCTCTGAGGTGCAGCATATCCTTGTATCCTCACACAAGGCTTCAACCAGAAAGTTATACGCCAGCAAGTAGAAGCAGTTCACTTTCTGGGCTTCTCAAAATGATATTGACCCGTACGTCACCCCAATTGCTAGCATATTGGAGTTCTTGACTGAGCTTTTTAATGAAGGTGATGCTGCAGCTACCGTACGTGTTCAATTGACTGCAATTTCAAATTTTCACCTCGGATCGGAAGGTTAAAATCTTTTCTCACAGGTTGTGTAGAGCCTTCTTGAAAGGAACCATACATCTCAGACCACCAGTTAGACAACCTTTCACTCCTTGGAACCTAAATTTTGTTCCATCTAGGATTATTCTTCCTCTATTTGAGGCTGCATCTCCCTGCCAACTAAAATTCCTGTCTTGGAAAACCATTTTCTTGGTGGCCATTACATCACCACGTAGGGTGTCCAAACTTCAGGCCTTATTTATTAAACCTCCATACTTGATTTTTCACTCTGACAAACTGTTGCTCCAGACTAACCCTTCTTTCGTTCCAAGGGTATATTCAGAGGCTTATTTAAATCAAACTATTAAAACTCCCAACTTTCTTCAGTAAACATTCCAACAAGTTAGAGTATATGTTGCATAAACTTGATGTACACAGGCAACTCAGATTTTATTTGGATAGAACCAAAGAATTTAGAAAATCAGAATGACTGTGTCCCATTCTGATACCAAGAAAGGGCTACCTTTGTCAAGTGACTCTTTCCAAATTGTTGACTGATTGTATAAAATTCACACATTCTTCCGTGAATCAACCGTTAGAACATAATGTGAAAGCGGATTCCACAAGGGATGTTTCTACTTCTTCAGCTTACATGACTAGACTGCCGTTAGACACAGTATGTGCAGCTGCCACTTGGTCAAAGCCACATACCTTCTTTCTGCATTACAAAGTAGATAAGGCCTCCAGGGACAGGGCTTCCTTTGGTTCCACTGTCCTCAGGAATATACTCCCATGAGCCACCCGGGATGAATGGTGCTTGGGACGCTACCCATTTGTAAGAATGAATGGCGAGATTGAACAACTTCGCATAAAGAAGTTATGTACTTACCATAACGTTCCATGTGAGTTGTTTATCTCGCCTTCATTCTTATTTCCTCCTGCCTACTCCCTCCAGGCTTCTCGAAGAATGAGCAAGAGATTTGGGGTCTGGTGGGTCTTTGTATAGGATTTCTTACTCCGGATGGAGGCATGTTTCATGTTTTCTTATGTTGTATATGTTGGGATAAGCAAACTAGATCTGAGGTGAGGCAGAGAGCATCATGGGATAAGGACTTGGCCTGGAGCTACTCAAAAACCATGAGCTTGTGAAAGCGGCTGACTCGGAGCCGAGGAATCTGCTCCGAACCCATTTGTAAGAATGAAGGCAAGATGAACAACTCGCATGGAACATTATGGTAAATACATACCCTTGATGAGTTTAAAAAAGTTATCGGAACTCATCAGAGATTTGGTATGCATGGTTAGGCTTAAAAAGACCCTTGTGGTCATAGCTGAGTAAACACCTATGAACCTATAGGGCTATCCCCACCTGTATGCCCAAAAAGCCCACTGTACTAGATCAGTTGCTTCATCGACTGCCTTTATTTATTTATTTATTTATTTATTTATTTATTTATTTATTTATGACGAGTTTAAGTTCGCTACTTCTACTATTGTCTGATCTGATTAATATACAGTGATTAACTAGAGATATATGGACTGAAAATCTTCCACACAGAGAAGTTTCTTACACTGTTTTATTTATTCATTTGTTTAACATTTGTTTGCCAGCATAATCCGACTGGACAGCTAGTACCCATTTTCAAGTAAAGTCCTGGGGAGAAAAGCTCCATGCAGTTGCAAAGGGTAATTAATGGTAACAGTTTTGGTTACAAAGCGAAAATGATAACAGGTAACATTCTATCAAAGTTTAAACAGTTAAAAGTACAAACTAGAAGTACAAATATTTGAGAATAGCCCTTTCATGGAGTGAGCATAGGTACATTATATGTACAAGGCATTTACCTAGTAAAAATGATATGTACAATATATGCAATGAGCATAAGTAGAACACAGTATTGCAAGGCATTTACCTAGTAAAAACAATATATACAGTGAGCATTGGTAGAGCACAGTATTAGTGTACACCAGAAGCATAAGGGAATAAAATCCTACAGTAGGGTGAGGCTTCAGGGGGGTGCATTGCAGTTACATAAATGGTTGGTAAAAAGGTATGATTTTAAGGAGGTTTTTGAAAGTGGAAGTACAGTTTTCTAATCTGAGGTCAAGAGGCATGGTGTTACATGTTTTAAATGAAAAGTGCCTGAAGCAGAGAAAAATTACGCCGAGGTAAATCCAACCAGTTTATTTATGTAGACACGAAAATCACAACGAACAGCCAAAAACACACATGAACGCCTGTACAATCCTCGCATTTTCGTCTCAATGATAAGACTTCATCAGATGACCAGTGTTAAAGTAAATTAATCATTTATACTTAAGTTAATTACTACTAAACCAATGAAATTGTGCAAAAAGCTTTAAAATAACCAATGACATTTCCACAAATGGCAATGTTAAAATTACAAATTCATTAATACCAATTTTCTCAAAAATTGCACTTGTCCTTTAAAAACATTCCTACTATGAATAAATAATCCCACTAAAAATTATTAAAATAGGAAAAAAATGTATACTTTTGTATTTAATTTCATAAAAAATAAGTAAAATAGTAACTTAAGTATAAATGGTTAATTTACTTTAACACTGGTCATCTGATGAAGTCTTATCATTGAGACAAAAACACGAGGATTGTAAAGGCGTTCTTGTTTGTTTTTGGCTGTTCGTTGTGATTTTCGTGTCTTACTAAATAAACTGGTTAGATTTACCTCTGCATAATTTTTCTCCGCTTCAGGCACTTTTCGTTTGATTCTTGGTTTGCTTAAGAGTGCCATTCCCATTTTTTTGTTTTTTTGGTCATATTTTGTGGGATTGATGAAGAAACAAGCCCTTTCTGAAGGTAAAGGGCAGGACGAGGTAGGCCAGTCACTGAAGCTTATTGGCCAGCTGACAGAGTTGATTGATTTGCTGTCGCCACTTAGTCGCTAGTAGGGCTATGTGGTAACATCCGTAACCAGTGGGTCTCAAGGATCCGAAAGGAGCAAGCAGCCGAGACTGCATGATGCTAATGGTGAGAGGGAGCTTATTGGTATCTAAAGAAATCGTCGATTTGTGAGAAGTAAATTTATTTATTTATTTTATTTTACATTTGTTAACCGGGAGAGGCCGACTGGATACATGTCCATTTTCAGCGGAGGCCCGGGGAGAAAAGCTCCAGGTACATAACAGACATATGAACATTGTTAATGCAACAAAGGAAGATAGTTGAGTTCTAAATACAATATAAAGATACTTCACATCTTGGGGAAAAAAATAACAGCAGCATATAAAAAAAAACATAGGTCAGTTACAAAGGCGAGGCGCCTTGTTAGTTGGTGAGAAAGTAAGTAGTTTTGTTTTGTTGGGGTTGAGAACTAGTTGACGACTTGAGAACTATTTTTCTATTGGGTTGAAGGTGTCTTGGGTTGAAGCAGTGAGGTCTGCCAGGTTGGAGGCAGTGCTGATGATAGTCGAATCATCTGCATATTGAATGCATGTGGCATGGGGGGTGGTTGTGGGCAGGTCATTAACAAAGATGGTGAAGAGAAGAGGGCCAAGAATAGATCCTTGGGGAACTCAAGTGCAACAGGTAGGCATGTGGATAATTTGTCCTGCCATAGAACAGCCTGTTGCCTATTGGACAGGTAGGATTGGAACCATTTCAGCGTGGAATTGCTGAGTGATAGTTTTTTTAATGTATGGAGGAGTTGAATGTGGTTCACCATATCAAAGGCCTTGGAGAGGTCTAAGAAAAGAGCAGATGATAATTTATTATTGTTTCTGAAGTTATTGATGGTATTAGAAAAGGATAGTAGGGCTGATGTGGTAATGTGATTTGGCCTGAAGCCATGTTGGGAGTTGGCTAGAATTTTATTTTTGGTGAGGTGTTCCATCAGTTGTTTGTGGACACACTTTTCCATAATTTTCCATAATTTTAAATGAAGGGACTTTCAATCCTGAATCAAAGCCCAACGTACTAAGAGATGCACAACCCTCTAATAGCTCTATGAGTGGAGGTACAATACAGATTACACCAGGACAAAAAATGCTGACTGTTTCTAAGGCGTCAGCAGGTACTAGTAATATAAAATACTTTAAAGAAATAAGAGAATGGCTACGTACCAAGTATTCTTTTAAACTGAATGAACCTAGTAATAAACAGCCACCTATCTGTGACTCTTACAGTACTAAATTGGACACCCTTGCTAAACTAATGTTAAAATACAGAACTTTGGACATAGAGAATGATTATTTAAATGAATGCATTTCTAGGGGAATAGTCCCTAAGGGGCTTCGTGTAAATTCCCCAATAATGTGCAAATCGGTTCTGTATTTCATAATGAGTTAATAGACATGTTTTAACAACTGTGGATTAGATATTTTAAGATTAATTATTAAAGAAAATATTAGATGTTAGGATGATTTACAGAAAGGTATTGATGAGCTTGACCAGTGTATTAAGGATGATTTAATTTTTACTATTAAAGTAGAAAAGGAAAAATATTTTTACATAAGAAGTGAGATTGACAATAAATGTGGTGAAATGGTTTATAGGAAACTAAAAAAAACTGGAACGAGATGTTCATGAATATGAGAGCAACACTAGTTATCCTAAACCACGTTATGGATACAATAAGAAGGTCCATGATTATACTAACCATGACTGTGGTTTAAACAGTAACTTCCATCAAGAAGAGGATGACCCTGACAATGATCAGGAATCCCCCCCTACGTAGATCAGAAAGATTAATGAACAAACCAGGGTATCGGCAAACAAATTTTTACTGGAGGGCGGGGAGAAGGGGTAGAGGGAAATACTAAACCATACCCATTCCACCCACAGGGATTCCAATGACATTTCAGTTAATGGTGTTAAAAATGCATACAATTAATTTTGTATTTATAATTTTAGTAATATAACACTTGAGAAGGAACATTTTGACCTATTGTCCAAGGGTTTAAAGTTTATCCCATATAGAAAGGGAGACCTTACAAAGTCATTGCTAGATGTCAAATTATGCTATCCTCCAGTAATATGGATATTGATCAAGGACTAAGACAAACTACTTTTAATCCTCCACTCCACCCGCAATTAAAAAATCTGGAGAAGATTATTTAGAAGGAACTTGGGAATGAACAGAATAAAGTTAAATACAAACCTAATTTAAGTAATAAAGAAAATGAGATACTTGATGACTTGAAAACTAACCTCAGTATTAGAGTGATGAAACCAGATAAAGGAGGGGGGGTGGTTATTATGGGCAGTATAGAATATGAGGGAAAATGAACCTAATATTAAGGAACGAGTCCAGATATTCTTATGCATCTAAGAACGAGGTGAACATAGCCTATAATAAAATTGACATAGGCCTTAATGACATGTTACATGAAGGACTTATTGACCAAAAAATTTATACATATTTGAAAGTAGATAAACCTAGGGTACCCACAATTTTTGGAAAACCCAAAGACCCACAAGAATGAGAGTGATCCACCCTTGAGGCCCATAGTTTCGGCTGATGGGTCAAAAACTCACACTCATGCTAAATATGTAGATACAAAATTAAAGCACTTGTGGGTTAGAAGGAAAGCTATTTTGAAAGATTCGTGGGACCTTTTGAGAGAAATATCAAATGAATTATACCATGAAGACCTCTTATTTGTAACTATTGATATTATTGAGTTGTTTTCCTGTATTCCTTACTCTACATGTATGGAAATGTTTGAGGAGATTGTTTTTGAGGACCAGGATTTAACCCACAACGAGAAATTATTGAATGGGATTTTAATGGACATGGTCTTGAAGCATAATTTCATATGTTTCAATGGGGAATTTTATCAGCAAATTCAAGGGGTGGCAATGGGGGCAGCGTGTACCCCCACCTACGCCAACTTAGTATTGGTGAAATGGGAAGAAAAATATATTTTAAACTCCGATTTCATTTCATGCTGGAGGCTCTATAGGAGGTTCCTGGATGATCGTTATTTTTTGGACAGGAGGTAAGGTGAAGTTTGAAGAATTTATGAAGTCTATTAAGGACACTACTAGTTTTTTGAACTTTACGTATAAAATATCTAATGAAAGTTTACAGTATTTAGATTTAGAGGTATATAAGCTTGACAACAAGTTTGAAACCAAGATCTTTACGAAACCTTCTGTAACTCTTTTCTCCATTATCGGAGTGCACACCCTCCACATTGTAAGAAAAATATTGTAAAAGGTCAGTTTGTACGGGGGAAATCATATGACAAGACTGGACACTGACTTTCAGATAAGAGTGTGATCTACTGGAAAAGATGCTCATGGAGAGGGGTTACTCTATGGAATTTATAAATAATATCCGGGATGAGATTGTAGAAGGAAGAAGTAGATTTAAACCCATACAAGGCCACAAAGAACAAGTTAATGTTGGTGAAATATTTAAGGACAAAAATAATGAAAATAATATCTACAAACAAGCGATAATTCTAGAGTATAATGCCTTGAATGATGCCACTAAAAAAATTTTCAACAAAGAATGGAATAGATTTGTGATCCTTTCGGACCTTGACATAATACCCAATTTACCTTCTAAGGTAGTTTACAAAAGTTCAGAGTCTTAAGAATATACTAGAACATAGGGGTAATAAACCCATCCATAACAGAAGGAGGTTAGGGACATATAAATGTGGACACTGTTACCAATGTGTGAATATTATGAATATAGACAAAATTTATTTGGAGAGCCGGCAAAGATGGATTGATAGTGCTGATATTATAACTGTGAAACCAAAGGAATAGTTTATTTGGCTGTCTGTTCAGAATGTAGATCCTTCTATGTCGGTAAAACCGAAAGAATGTTAAGAAGGATCTACGAATATATTTATGATATATCAGTAAAGAAACAAACAAGTGCTTTGTATAAAACTAAGTCCCGTGTAAAAGCAGAATTCTCCTTTTTTGTATTGGAACAGATCAAGAAAGACATTAGGGGAGGCCCATGGGAAGAGAGGAAAGAATTCAGGGAATTGTGGTGGCAAGTTACCCTTGAAGCAGGAAACTCCCCTGGGTTGAATGATTATGTCTCTATATTGCCAGTATTAAAATTAAGATCTGCAAAACTTTAAATGCTATAGGGTGTAAGTTTACCTTTCGCCAGGAGATGGCAATATTTCCTCAATTATACTGCATATAACCAAAAACAATGTGATAATGAAACCGGTTTTACTTTATTTTTTATTAATATTAAATACAAAAGTATAATATTTGTCCTATTTTAAGCTATTTTTATCATTTTTAGTGGGATCATTTGTTCGTAGTAAGAATGTTTTTAAAGGACAAGTGCAATATTTGAGAATTGGTTTTAATGAATTTGTAATTTTAACATTGCCATTTGTGGAAATGTCATTGGTTATTTTAAAGCTTTTTGCACAATTTCATTGGTTTAGTAGTAATTAACTTAAGTATAAATTATTAATTTACTTTAACACTGGTCATCTGATGAAGTCTCATCATTGAGACGAAAATGTGAGGATTGTAAAGGCGTTCATGTGTGTTTTTGGCTGTTCGTTGTGATTTTCGTGTCTACATAAGCTGATTGGATTTACCTCTGCGTAATTTTTCTCCGCTTCAGGCACTTTTCGTTTGATTCTTGGTTTGCTTAAGAGTGCCATTCCCATTTTTTTGTTTTTTGTTACATGTTTTAGCAACTTCATAAGGGAAGAGAAGAGTCCCCATAGCTGTTTTTACATAGAATGTTTTCGATCGGAGCTTTATTACTGGATCGTAATTGTCTATTTGAATTGTAGATGTTTAGAAGGCCAGCCAGAGCAGGGGTTTTCTTAGGATAGTATATTTGGTGTGCTAGGTTGAGTTGGTGGTATCATAATAAATTGGGAAATTCGAGCTAGTGTAAGGAATGTAAGGATTGGCAGTGGTGGGAGCGTGATTTGGCATTGGTTGCAAACCTGGAGATTTTGTTGTAGCAAGTGGAAAGTTTGTTCAGGTCAGTTTTATTTAGGCTTGTTAGTACTGGCAATGCATAAAGTAGCGTTGATAAGAGATGGGTTCTGGCTATAGCAATTCTAGACTTGAAAGTACGGTACCTTTTACAGCAATAGAGGGTCCCCAGCTTTTTGTGGACTTTGGGGATAATTATGGAGGTATGTTTGTATCTTAGTTGCTGGTCAGTTGTAAGGCCTAGTAATTTGGCCTCTCTGGGGTGATGAGGGACTTTGCTGAGAATATGGAGAAGGTGAGATCATTGGTCTTTGTTGGGTGGAACAACATAAGTTGTGTTTTCTTGCAGTTTAATATCAATTGTGATTTTATTTAGCCAGTTTTCTCTCTCTCTGAAGAATTATTGGTCTTTTTGTTGGCGAAGATGGATATCAGATGCAGAGCAAATCACGGTTGTGTCATCAGCGTATTGGACTATGTCAACTTTTGAACTATGTGAAGTTGGTTCGTAAAGATGTTAAAAAGAAGGGGCCGAGAATTGAACCTTGCAGTACACCTAATGTAATGGGAGTGGGGAGGATAAGGAGTTAAGCCATTTGACAGACTGTTGGTTGTCTAGATAACTTTTGAACTAGAGCAGGGTGGATTTGTCAATGGTAAGGTCAGAGAGACAGTTTGAGTTTGTGGGAAACTGTATCAAATGCTTTAGAAAGGTAGCGAAGGCCAGTTTGCCTTGGTTCCTAAATGAGTTTATAGTGTTGGTAAAGTTAATTAGGGTGGTGGTGGGATGGGTAAAATCCATGTTGAGTTTTGGAAAGTAGGTTATTGGAGAGAAGGTGGGTGAGGAGTTGGCGATTATATACACTTTTCTAGAATCTTTGTTAGGGGTGACAGGATCGCAGAGATTTGCTAGTTAGAGAGGTCAGTAGAGGGACTACCCTTGTGAGGGGGAATGATGAATGAGGTTTTCCACAAGGATGGGATGGTGTGTTAAGTGATCTATTTATTAATGAAATGGGGTAAGCTGTAGCCCTGGTTGCAAGTTGAAGGTATTTGGTGGGACAATTGTCTGCGATGAGGGTGGTTGGTTTAAGTTTAGCTTTTTGTAGTTGATGTTAGTACTGGCATAAGTGAGAAAGGGGTAGTGTTTTTTGGGCTTTAGGGAATTGTGGGAGGTTAGTGAAACTTGTATTGTTTGAGTTTAAGTATAGAGGAGGTAAAGTAGTTGTTGAAGCTGGCGGTCATCTGAGTTTGTACCTTCTGTTTTGGGTGGGGGTGTAGTGTTTTTTCCAGACTGGAGAATGATGTTCACTGCTGCCCAAGAATTTTTGTGAGTTTGTACTGTTTCCTTTGTAGGGTAACATAGTGATTTTGTTTCAGTCTTAATTTGTTTTTTGTCTTATTTCGAAGTTCAAGAAACACTTGCCTAGTTGGGGGTGTTTTGTATTGACGCCAGATTTTCCAAGCTTTGTCCCTGTCTTTGAGTAAGGCCCTTGTGGTTTTTTGTAGCCAGGAGGCAGGGTTATTATGTATCCTAATTGTTCTAACTGAGACTAGGTGGTTAAGGATGTTTAGAAATGTGGAGTTTAAAGTATTCAACTACCTTGTCTATTGGGAGGATTTTGATGGGAGACCATTTACAGGATTTTAAGGCTTCCAAGAAGTGATCTGTGGGGAAATATTTGTGGGACCGGGTTTGTAGTAGGGAGGGGGAGTTGTTAGGTTTAAGTCTGTGTCTAACGATACAGGTGGGGTTTTGGTCACTGACAGTCTGGTAATGTACCGCACTGATGAGCAGTACTGGGCTGGTTTGTGAGGATCCAGTCTAATATGGATTCTTTTTTAGAGGACTTATCAATGTGTGCGAGTATATGTATGAGTTGGGTGAAGTTATAAAGGTTAGTATGGCCAGTGGGTGTTGGAAAGTGGATATAATCCTGTCGATGTTGACATCCCCTAGGACTATAGTTTCATGGGGAAGGGATTGGGAAGCCCAGTGAAGTATTGATTCTAGGGTGGTCAGGTTGTAAATCCTGAGTAAGTGTAGACACTTGAGTTGGTTTAAGTGAAGTTTTGCAAATAATAGTTTCTGCATTTTTGAAGTCTGGGGATTCATTTTGTAGAAGCTGAAGTTTTAAGTTAGTTTTGTGAAGTAGGGCAATGTTACCACCTCTTGTGTACTCTGAGCCCTTTGAATGTTGTGTCCAGAATAGGTTATGTAAATATCCTTGATGTGTGGTTTAATCCATGTCTCTGTAATGAGCATTAGGTCGGGGTTATATATAGAGATAATAAAATGCAGTTCTTCTATTTTGTTTGTAATACTACGAATATTCAAGTTGAGTATTAGTAAGTGCGTTTATGTTTAAAATGGAAGGAGGGAATTGCATGTGTTGGAATTGTTGCTGGGCCGGTGTTGATGTGAATATCTCCTCCTAGTAGTAACTGGGCTGCTATTGTGGTAATTGTTTTAAGGTATAGCATTATTATGGAGTTGAATCTGAGGCTTGGTTATTTTTGGATAGAGAGACATAATAAGTAGGTGAGGAGTTGGATGAAGGATTGTCTATAAATGGCTGGGGATGCGAATATGTCTGGAGGGGTAAAGAAACTAGTAGTAAGGGAGTTTTACGATGTTGGGAGTATGAGACATAATGGGAGTTGTTTTATTTCAAAGAAGGGGGTTTATGTTCTTGAGGAGATCATGGGTTGAATGGGATGGGGAGGTAGAGTATGTTAGAGGACTAGTAGGAGGTGCTTGAGATAAGAGTGGGTAGTGGAAGAGAGAATGATTAATTATGCTGTGGTGTGGTCTAGAATGTATTTTATGATGTGGATTTATTTTGTGTGTGATTGGGTTGGCTGGAGGGTGTGGTACAGAGGGTCAGGTGATCTGGAGTAGGGATAATTCTGAGTAGCGGGGGTGGGTGGGAAATGGCAGGGTAGGGGAGCGGCGTGGGGCTGAAACCACCAGGACCGCAGAAGTGGCACCAGAAAACAATCAGTCATGTAGCTAAAGTTGGCCCGGTGAGTAAACTAATTCTGTAAATGGCTCACAGGTTAGGGTATCTCCCAATAGTTCACTCCGCAGCTCTGCCCAAGGCTTACTGGTTATTCACAAACCGTGGACTAAAATGGGAAGCAACCTTTATAGCTATCATCCTACCATTGCTTGGAACAACCTTCCACTTCAAATTAGACTAATTTAACCCAAAATATTTAAATTGACTGTAAAGGAGCAACTAAAAGTTTTCTGGCCCTGCCACTGTACCCATCCCCCATAATCTATCTACCCATACATAAACGTCCTCGCCATTTGTCCACTTTCTTCCTCCTTTGTCCTTGCATATCAGTCTCTGACTAACTTCCTTTTCCTATCCTTTAGCCTAACTCCTTCATACCTCCCCTCTTCTTCACTTCCTATAACTAATATTTAAATGGAACTAACCTTACATGGCTGTATGAATATGTTAGAAGGCTGTACAAATGTCTGTCACATTACCTGCAGTATTGATGTTTTGCTTTTAAATAATTATAACTTGTATAATGCTGCATATATCAGCATAAATTGTAATTGCCTCTGTAATGGTTTTTTACTTGGTATTGTATAATGCTTCTGAAGATTTTCTCCCCGGGCCACTGCTGAAAAAGGGCTATTTTGTAGCTTAGTCTGACTACTCCCAGTCACCAAATGTAAAATAAAACATTAGGCTTCAGTATTACAATTTCTTTTAAAATGCTGAGAGAGAGAAGAGATAATAGCACAGCTTACACCATGGCAGAGTGAACTCTGAACTGTAAATCTTTACTTTTTGTCGCCACTTAAGAGTGACCTGGGAAAAAGGATAGACAGCAGGCAGAATGTTAGTATACAGCTCAGCAAGCTCCTGCCTGGTGCCCTGCATAGTTCTACAGCATCAGAGAGACAAAAAGAGAGACTTTGGAGTGATTAAGTATAATTTTTCTGCATTTTCTTGCTGCCTTTAGCTAATTCTGCCTAAAACACTGATTTTTCTATTGTTTCTGTGATTTTAAAAAGCTTGTTTCAGCTACATATTGCACTTATTTTACTGCCTGCACTTTTAACAAAGTCGTTTGTGTTTAAATTACTTGTTTAACTGTTGTAGGCTACACACTCAAGTGTGATGGCCATTTCTGTGCATTTAAAGTGTATCTGCTTTATCTTCTTAAAAATATATATATATATTTGTTTTCCCACCTTTCTAAGCTAGTATAGTCCAGTTTTCAGGTTAGTCCTGAATTCAGGGCTGTGTTACAAGTTTCTGTGCTTGCCCATACCTTACTCGGATAGAAGGAAGTTTCTCTGTTCACTGTGCGAGAGGGAGCTTTGAGCAGCTTATCTGTCTTTGGAAGCGTGGTTTCAGCCCAGAAATTAGTAGTTTATTGGCCATTTTGGGCTCATTTTTATCTCTTTAATTTTCCTGCTATAAAACCCGCAATGCGCCGGGTAACTAGGGTATAAGTATTTTCGGCTCCACAAAGTCTACTCTTCAATTTTTCCCTTGGAACTAGACAAACTTTCAACTTAAGCACTCAAGCCATTCTCTTCTCATCCTGGCACTTGCTCAAATCTCATAGCAAGCACTAATCTTGGCCCGAGACCCCCTTATACTGTAGAGAAGGACAAGGCCCTTTCATTCATAGGGGATCCAATGTCCGTCAGCCTGGGGTGACATGCTCGACAAGCCACGATGTTTCACTAGATATTGCTTGCACCTTGTCACCCTTAGGCTTTCGAATATTGACCAAGGCTCTTGCCACCCCCATAGTGCCTTTTTTTAGGCAAGGCTCAAAAGACAAACCCACTGCCATAAATAGCACAAGTAACAAAAAACTGAGGGTAATGCTACTCTGTGCCAGAAGTATAAATTAACACTCGAGGCACTCCTCATTATGGAGAAAATCGATATATGTGCAGTAACAGAAACCTGGTTTAAGGCTTCGGGGAGCACCCCAGCACTACCAGGCTACAACTCATACCATACATTTCGGCCACAAAACTTGGACTGAAATACAAAAGGTGGGGGAGTATCCATATTCATCAAGGATATGCACACCTCCAGGTTAGTGGCACAGCACGATGCTTCAAAAATCATCCACGTGCAACTAACAGGCAAAACTGCTGTTCAAATTATAGCTTGCTACAGATCACGGACCATGTCCCAGGACCACCACTCCACATTCCTGGAAGCACTGGGAAACATAAAGGTCCTACCAAACACCCTGATATTGGGTGATTTCAATTACCCAAACATTAACTGGGAGAACTACTCAAGTACAAATTCCCTTGCCCAACATTTCTTAGAATTTATAAACTCAAACGTCCTGGATCAACTGGTGAGCACCCCTACCAGAGGTGACAACATATTGGACCTGGTCATCAACATGGGCGACCGGTGTTCCACACCGGAGGTCAACCCCCTCGCTGGTTAGATCTGACCATAAACTAATCACTCTGGATATCCACATTCTGCCACCACCCCTGGTCAAAGAAACCACTGTTAAAAACTTTTCAAAAGCAAACTTCACATTACTTAAGACCGAGGTGGGAAGTTTCAAAGCCCCCATGCTAAAGGATAATGCTGTCCAAGCTGCAAAATCTTTACTAATGCACTCTACGGGCATCTACAAGAATGCATGGATTGTGCTATCCCAAACAAAACCAAGACTCACTCCTCCAAGAAGAGGAAACCAGTCTGGTGGACCCCTGCCATAAACAAGTTATACAATAGAAGGAGGAAACTAGTACAGAAAAGAGTAAAATCCCAAGAAGGGAAGACATCCCTGATCAGTATCGGCAAGAAACTACATTCCCTCATAAAATCATCCAAGGCTAACTTCGAAAAAAAAAATTGCCATGGACTCCAAAGATAACCACAAGGCATTCTTTAGCTATGTCAAGAATCTAAGTGGCAATTCTCAGATCTGCTCGGAGTTGGTGCAGAATGGCACAAAATACACTGAACCGACCGATTTAGCCAACATCCTGGCAGAAAGGTTCAGTGCAAACTTCACCCCCCTCTTACCCCCAAAAGGGCCCATAACTATACCAGAAGAATGTAGTGCCCCTGAAATCACAGACACTCAGGTTAAAACAGCCCTCTCCAAAGCCAAAGACACAGCATCAATGGGACTGGATGGCGTCCCAGGCTGTGTCCTACATGAGCTCAAAGATGAACTAACCCCTCACCTAAACACACTGTTTAAACTCAGCCTCTCCACAGGCTATGTGCCCACAGAGTGGCGCACAGCAATGGTTATTCCGCTCCACAAAGGTGGAGCCACAACTGACCCCGGCAACTATCGCCCTATAAGCCTGAATAGCTTGGTCTGCAAAGCTATGGAGAGCATCATCATGGATCTCATTAACAGAGACATTGGAAACCTTCAAACACTGGACCCTACCCAATTCGGCATTAAGGGCAGATCATGCCTCCTAAACCTGGTGGACTTCTTTGAGACAGTTACCAAGGCTGTAGACGAGGGAAAGATGGTCCACACAGCCTACCTAGACCTCGGAAAGACCTTCAGCACCATTCTCCACTCGGGTATTACAGGCAAGCTCACCAGCCTGAACATAAACCCCTACGTCATGAGATGGGTTGCCAACTGGCTCACAGACAGAACCCAAATGATCAGAGTTGCTGGAGCTAGGTCTGACTCTAAACCAGTTATATAAGTAGCGTTCCCCAGGGCTCAGTCCTAGGACCCCTCCTGTTCGGCATATAGTTCTCCGAGGTACAGGCAAGCACAGGAGGACTATGGCTGACCAAGTTCACAGACTACTGCAAACTAGGGTGTATAATTGACTCTCTGGCTGACACAGGCATCCTCCAAAAGGGTCTCACTGAGACTGATACCTGGTGTCAAGACCATGGCCTCAAGCTAAATGCCAAAAAGTGCATAGTCATCCCCTTTGGAAAAAAAAGTACCCACAAACTACCACATAGGTGGTAGCCCACTAAATACGGAAGACCTAATAAGGGATCTGGGGACCCAAGTAGATAGTAAACTCTCCTTTGATAATCACATTGCAAAAGTGGTTAGAAAATCCTTCTATGTGGCCCACCTAATCACAAAAGGGTTTGCATCCAGATCGAAAGAGGTCATTGGGTCCCTCTATGCATCACTCAGACCCATCATAGAGTACAATAGCCCATTAGGGATGTACCTTACAAGACACCTGCAACAACTGGAAAGACCACAGAAGCACCTCACCAAGAGGATCACTGGCCTCAAGCAGATGCCCTATGCAGCTCGAATGAAGAAACTCCAGATGTACTCTGTTGCATACCGCCTACACAGAGGTGATCTCTGTCTGACATACAAGGCCATGTCCAACCCAGAATTGATGGACATGCTCCACCTAAAGAAAACCATATCCCCTCGAGCCACACGCTCCAGGGATCTAAACCTCACCACAACAATAAATAGGATGTGCTGGAGGGATAGATTCCTGTCCCAGAGACTTCCCATGCTCTGGAACAAGATTCCAGTCTACATTAGGCAGAGCTCCTCGCTAACCCTCTTCAAGAGAAACCTTGACGAGCGGATAGGAAACAAAGTTTACCCCAGGGATCACTTCAATGGCTCTATTGGACAGAGGCACAGGGAACTAATCTAAAGGGGCGGCGAAAGCCAACACATTCCGGCTAGGCTTATAAATGCCTTCGGGCAGATAGCCTAGTACCTACCTATGAACCTAATAGCACGGCTTATACCGTTTCACTGATGTCAGCAGTGAGAATGTGGTACTTGGATGTCTGCTGCCACCTAGTGGTTCTTTAATATTTCAAAAGGCACTGGGAGAAGAACTAGGATATTGTGCTTAAGCCTATGAGTCGTCTTATGAGTGTGCTCTCCTGTAACGACTTTACAGCAATAAATAAGGCAATTGACAGTTATTTCAGTGCTTCAGCTAGTAGAGCAGTTGTTGTTTTTCTTTTGGCTTTTCCCGGTTAGGGGTCGCCACAGTGGAACTCCAGTCCGCTAATGATTGGCAGTCTATTTTTATGGTGCCGAGGTGCCAGCCTGATGCCCAACCTTCAACGAAGGCACACCCATTCACACGCCTTTCGAACACTACTTGACCGTGGGGAGGACATGCAAGACTCCACACAGAAGGCACTCCAGCCGAGAATCGAACGGGAGGATCTCTTGCTGTGAGGTGACAACGCTACTGCTGCTTCATATAATATAAGTTATAAGAAAGCACCTACACTATGCCCTAAATTGTTGAGATCGGTCTGGCTGATAAACGTTTGCTGGAGGTAAAGCCCGTATAGGAGAAGGTCACTTGTTGGATGTTTCTGCAGCTGGGGGAGGGTGCCACACGCTTAGTGACTGCCTGTAATAAACAAGGGGATAAACTGCATGAGTAAACACAATGGGAGGTTATATGAGAGGACAGTGGCTATGCTAACCTGGATAAACACTTGGATTAAACAGTGAGGCAGCAATTGGTGTCACTGCTCAGCTACTGTAATGCAAACCCAGAATGCCATAGGTAGCCGATGGCAAATAACTATTTTAGCATCAATTAGTTAACTGACCACTATCTGCTTATGCCTGGTTTAATTTACTACAAAAAATATGTTCAGCAGTTCTGAAAACTGTCCTGCAGTTAGAGCATTTAACGTAGTGAACTAAGCAGCACACAGTGGTAATAGATATGCAGTGGTTTCTGTTTCCTAGCAGCTATTAACATGCATTTATTCCTATTGCATTCAGAAACCAACACCAATGTAACTCGCTTCTTTTGCATGCAGTGATTAAGCATTGAAGCAATCAAGAAATACTGAAATAACTAGCAGTAAATATGACATTGCATGTGTTACTGTTTATACACTGGTATCTAACAGGCAAATTTCTTAACTAATTCACTGTAGTATACAGTTGCCTCGGTGTTACTGAGCATGTATATTATGCCAAGTGCATAAACCTAGCTATCTGCAAGTTAACTAAAACAATACAGGTAAGCAGATACAAGGGTAATCATCTGCAGCAAACATAGCGTGAATAAAGACAAAGCAATTCAATTATTTACATTAAGTAAATGTACTTACTGGATGAGCATACTCGCAAGGGAATAAGCAGGATCCATAGATTGGGAGTGCAGGAGGGATTTAAAGATGGCGCCAAGGTACAGCGTACGTTTTATTGATTTGGGGGTGGGGAGAGTACTCGGCTGATTAGAGATGCGGTCAGTTCCAGCTGGTGTGATCTTGGGTGGGCTGAAATCACCAGGACTGCAGAAGTGGCGCTAAAAAAATGTCTTTTAGCTAATGTTGGCTCGGTGAGTAAACTAATTCTGTAACTGACTCAAAGGTTAGGGTATTAGGCTACAGTATTACAATTTGTTTTAAAATCCTGAAAGAGAGAAGATAACAGAATGGCTTACACCATGACCGAGTGAACTTGGCACTGTAAATCTTTACATTTTGTCACTATTTAAAGACTGACCTGGAAAAAAAAAAGGATAGACAACAGGCAGAATGAATATCATGGCTTGCATAGTTTCACCGGTATCAGCAGTGAGAATGTGGTACCTGGATGTCTGTTGCCACCTAGTGATTTATTAATAGTATTTCAAAAGACACCTTTTCTAGAGTACCTCTGGACAATATCTGTGCAGCAACTTGGTCTGAAGTCCATACCTTCATAGGTTGGTACTAGGCAATTGGCCCTAGGACCTATACAAGCATAGCCATAACAATTCCCTGGATATTTCTTCCCACAGTATTTTCTTCCCTTGACCCCTGACGTGATCCCTAGGGTGAATTTTCTATCTCGCATCCAGTTGTCAAGGTTCCTTTTGAAGAGGGCCAAGGAGGCACTCTGACATGTATGGGCAATCCATTTACAGATGTGCTGACATGCACTATCAGCACATCTGTAAAACCAAAGAATTCACTAGCAAAAACACTTCTAAGGTCTACAACATTAACATTTTTGCAAATTGCAGCTCTGATTGGGTTATTTATTTGGCCCACTGTACTTGTTCTGCCTTTTATGTTGGTCAGACCTCTAGACCCATTAGAATAAGAATTGGTGAACATCTTAGTTCCATAAGAAATAGACGAATAACAAATGCTTTATACAAACGTGGCAAAAATCACACAGGTGCCTCCTTCAGGTTTGTCATTATAGACAGGTTTGTCATTATAGACAAAATCCAACTTCACAGGAATTTTAAGATGGGATGGCATACCAGACTAAACAACATGGAAAGTAAGTGGATCACAAATCTTGGTGCTTTTTTCAAACCAGGATTGAATGAATATGAAGTACATGAAGGTACTTCCAGGCAATAATATTATTTTATAAATACTGTACACATTCAGTGTTGGCTATAGATATTTGTGCCCCCTGATATTAAGATAGATCTCAAGGTACATGTGGTCAGTCAAGTTGGGCTCAAACTACATAGTATAATATATTATATCTTATACTTTCAGACTTTTAACTAAGCCCTGGATAAAATACAAGCTACTTTATGGCTTTGTATAATATAAGGTATTTGCATTTCTGCAACCAATGATTAATTTAAATTATTTCAAGGATCTCAGATTTTCATGTCTGATTAAATTTAACAAAATGTATTATATGGAAGTTTTTTATATGTTCCAAGCTTTGACTGTGTTCAAATTAACAAGTTAATTTGTATCAGGAGTATACCACTTTAAATCAAGTGAATATAAAGAGTACCAGGATGTGATGGTGTTTTGTAAATCAACTTTTTTGAAACAGTATATATAACATTGATAAAGGCTTTACCAGCCGAAACCGGTCTGTTATTGTTTATGGTAGGCAGCTTTTTAGCTACCTCCAAATAAAATTCAATTTGTATCTTATTTCTGCTGTCGTGTGTGCTGGTCCCTCTTGGTTTTGCATTTATTGGTTTGGACCGTGCACCACAGTCCACCGTGTGTGCCTTGCTTCTTTGGAGCCATCAGGGAGATTTAAGCGATCCAGATCGCCATCCCTGGAGTCTATTCGCTCTGCTCCGGGATCACCTTTGCTACAGTCTGAACGGAGCCATAGGTCCCACTCTTCTCTGTCCTCGAGGCTGTCCGATCATGACTTGGAGAGAGTGGTTAGTAGACTCCTCAAATCGCAGGCCCTGGCTAAAATGTTAACTAGTTCTCCTCATCAGGCTGTGGCTGCTCCCTTTTCTGAAGTAGTTCCTCCTCCGACTCCTCCTGTCAGTTCGGAGCCGGAGCTTGTTGGGGCTCGGATCCTGGAAATGTCAGCGCCGATGCTTCCCCTTTCGGCTCCTTTGTCTGCTCCGATTTCTTCAATGGTTCTGTCCTTGGAGGGATCTGGGCGCCGAGACTCCCTCGTCAGCTCCGAGGGGGCGAGTGGCATCAGACCCTTGTCCGACACCGTTCTCCCTCTCGGAGCCTCGGCGCAGGTAAGCTCAATTCCTACATCGGCCTCGGAGCCGTCCCTTTCGGTGCCGGAGAGGATTCCAGTCTCCTCAGAGTGGGGATCCTCTTCTGTGCCGGACAGGGGTGCCTTCGAGGTCATGAGGAGCGTGCTGACTTCTGAGTCTGCACCTCGATCAGCCCCTTCAGCTCCTCCCCCAGGGTGCCTGCTTCGGTCTCTGCCCCTCCTCTTGACCCCAAGTGAGGGGATCAAATGCTCCAGGTCACCCCACTGGGTGTATCTTCGTCTTACGAGGCCTCCCCTGAGATTTCAGAGGAGCCCCCTCGAAAGAGGAAATGTAAGAGGAAACATGTTGACTCCCCAGAGTCAGTCACGTCAGATACTGACTTGGAGGATTCGGAAGGGTCCCCAAGATCCCCCTCTGAAGATGTCTCTTTCTCAGACATCCTTGAGATCCTTAAGCAGAGGGGGAACTGGTCTGCCCTTAACCCTTCTGAGGACGAGTCGGTATACTTGGATGCATTTGGTTCTCGTCCCTCCACCTCCTGGGTGTCTCCGCCTTTCGATCCATTAATGGAAGTGGTGGCTCGGAAGGCGTGGTCAGCTCCGGACACACTGGAACCAACCCCTCGCAGGCCCACTAAGTTTATCACGGCCCCCCAAGATCAACAGTTTCTGACAAAGGGTGTCCCCGTTGATGCCATGGTGGTAGCAGCTGCCACGAAAAAGGAGTTGGCTGACACTTCTGTACCTGTCCATCCCCCTAATAGAGAGTCTAGGACGATGGATAGATATGGGAAGCGGATGTTTTCCTCAGCGACCTTCGCCATGTGGTCGCTGAATTATTTGTACCACTTCACCCGTCTTCAGAGGGATCTCCTCAAGGAGCTAGGAGATACCCTGCAAGATCCATCAGCTGCGGGGGCTCAAGACAAGATAAACTCCCAGCTGGCGACTCTTAATTCTATCGTTAACTCCTCCATGTGGCTCATTTCGTATGCGGCTGATGGGGCGAGTAGAGCCACAGGCACAGGCATGGCTTTGAGAAGGTATGCCTGGATGCGGTTATGTAACTTCGCTGATCCCTTCAAGGTGTCTTTCACCAACACCCATTTTGATGGTTCGGCTCTGTTTGGACCTCAGGTGAAAGATACACTTACCAGGTGTGAGCAGGAAGGCAAGACTCTCTCTGCCATTGGAGTCCATTTTTCCACTCCCTCTAGACCATACCCTAAGGGTCAGAAGAGTGGGAAGATGTGGTTCCGGAAACCCCAGGGAGCCGTGCCTGACACACGTGGCAAGTTTCCCTCCAGATGCAGAGGAGGGAACAACAATAGACACCGCCTGCAGGGCAGGGGGGGGGGTCTGCAGAATCAGGGCAGCAGAGAATCTTTATCTGACAAGCCCTTCCAGCACCCCTGAGGAGCTGCCCGGCTGTCCACCTTCGGAGGCAGTCGGGGGAAGGTTGTCTCTGTACCCAGAAACCTGGCGTCTCATCACTCGAGGGTACAGTCTATCATATCCGGAGGTTACAAAATCCTGTTTGTCAACACTCCCTTAAAATCAAACAACCCCATCCCAGATGTTCCACCCAGTCTAAGGGAACAGGCAGTACAAGAAATTGCAAGACTGCTAAAAAGAACGGCCATCCAACAAGTCCCAGCAGACCAGCAAGGATCCGGAATTTACTCAAAGTTCTTTTTGGTACCAAAAAAGACAGGGGACTGGAGACCCATTTTGGATCTCAGCAGACTAAACAAGTCTGTTCAAAGAACGAAGTTCCGGATGGTCACTCTTCAGTCCATTGTACCCTTTTTGGGTCAGGACAATTGGATGTGCTCTATAGATCTTCAGGATGCTTACTACCACATCAAAATGGACAGGCGTTCCAGAAGGTTTCTCCGCTTCTGGCTGGGAGCCAGTCATTACCAGTTCAGAGCCCTGCCCTTTGGTCTCACCACAGCCCCCAGGGTGTTCACCAAATGCATGGCAGTGGTTACCGCTCACCTCAGACGGCAAGGATTCCAGGTGTTTCCATATCTAGACGACTGGCTCCTTACTGTTACCACCAGACATCAATTGCTAAGAGCCAGGGATTATACCATCCAAACATGCTCCAACCTCGGTATCTCAATAAATTTCAAAAGTCTGCATTGTCACCTTGTCAGTCCTTAACCTTTATAGGTGCAAGATTAAATACAAAAGATCTGTCTGCAAGGCTTCCAGTAGACAGAGTGGCAGACATTCGCCGACATGTACAGGTATTATTAGGATGCAGAAAGATTCAGGCCAGATTCGTCCTAAAAACCTTAGGTCTCATGGCAGCAGCGATCATATTAGTTCTCCTGGCTCGTTTTCACATGAGGATTCTCCAGTGGATGCTTTTCACCCAATGGTCCTTTCAACAACTTCCTTTGTCTCACGATAATAATCACATAGTCATGCAAAGACCACTTGGTTTGGTGGATGGTCTCTCCATCAGTACCCCAGGGCAGACCATTTGTCCTTCATCCTCCAGTTGCCACAGTGACCACGGATGCCTCCCTGATCAGGTTGGGGGGCATTTTCAGGGCAGGACTGTCCTGGGCACCTGGCAACCCCACAAGTACCACTTGTACATAAACGTCTTGGAGATGAGGGTGGTGCTTTTAGCGTTGCAAGCTCTTCAAAACTCTCTACCCACTGGGACCATTGCAGTTCAGACAGACAATATGTCTGTAGTGTGGTACATAAACAAGCAGGGCGGAACCAAGTCATATCCCTTATGTCGAGAAGCACTAAGACTATGGCAGTGGGCGATCTCCTCTCAATGTTTTCTGATGGCAACGCACATCCCTGGGAAGTTCAACGTCATTGCGGACAGGCTAAGCAGAGCTATTCTCATGCCTCACGAGTGGTCTCTCAACCGGACAGTAGCGGACAGAATCTTCCACAAATGGGGTCAGCCTTGCTGCGACCTTTACGCAACTCCTCTCAATAGCAAGTGCAACAGTTTCTTCACTCTCTTCCCTCTTCCAGGACACTCCCCCAGAGACGCTCTAGTTCACGATTGGCCCCAGGGACTTCTGTATGCATTCCCACCCTTTCCACTAATTCCCAAACTAATTCAGAAAGCTACTATGCTGGGTTGCAGGATGATCCTCATTGCCCCCTACTGGCCTCAACAAATCTGGTTCCCATTCCTGCATCGTCACCTTCTAGAGCAGCCTTGGAATCTGGACCCAGTTCCGGACCTCCTGATCCATCAGTCGGGCAGGCTGCATCAGTCTCTTCATTCTCTCAACCTCACTGCTTGGTTGCTCCACTTTCAACCTTAGCCAGGCTTCCCAGTATTTCCAATTCAGT
This sequence comes from Protopterus annectens, assembly GCF_019279795.1. Classification (NCBI taxonomy): domain Eukaryota; kingdom Metazoa; phylum Chordata; order Ceratodontiformes; family Protopteridae; genus Protopterus; species Protopterus annectens. The sequence goes on from NC_056743.1 coordinate 647,988,899, forward strand.
GCGTGAGATTATCCTTTCCTCGCACAAACCTACAACCAGGAAGACTTATGCTAGTAAGTGGAAACGTTTCTCTTTCTGGGCAGAGGCTAGAAATATAGATCCCTTCACGGCCCCTGTCCATAACGTTCTGGACTTCTTAGCAGAACTTTTTCAAGCAGGCTCCTTGTTGGCCACCATTAGAGTTCAGTTAGCGGCAATCTCTAATTTCCATACGGGCCTGTCAGAAACAAGCATCATGTCCCATAAGCTTTGCAAAGCCTTTCTGAAAGGAACAGTCTTGCTCAGGCCTCCAGTGAGAGATCCCTCGCCTCCGTGGGACTTGAATTTGATCCTAGCTTCCTTGATACTTCCTCCCTTTGAACCGGCAGCTTCCTGTTCCTTGAAATTGCTTACTTGGAAAAACTTCTTTTTGGTGGCCATTACTTCAGCAAGAAGGGTTTCTGAACTTCAAGCCTTTTGTGTTCGTCCTCCTTATATAGTTTTCCATAAGGATAGAGTTTCACTCAGGACTATTCCTTCGTTCCTTCCTAAGGTCCCCTCCGAGAACAATTTGAATCAATCCATCGATCTGCCAGTCTTTTTTCCAAATTATTCCAACAAAGCTGAACACAAATTACACCAGTTGGACGTTCATAGGCAATTACGTTTCTATTTGCATAGGACTGAGCAAATAAGGAAATCAGACCAACTCTTCCTGTCCTATGTGGAGGGTAAGCAGGGTCGACCAGTGTCTAAAGTAACCTTTTCCAGGTGGTTGTCCTCTATTACCCTTATTTATCAGTTGAGACATAAAGAACTCCCTGCTAAACCTAAAGGCCACTCTACTAGGGCTTTAGCTACGTCTGTAGCCTTTCAAGCAAGACTACCAATGGAAGCCATTTGTGTGGCGGCCACATGGGCCATCCCTCATACCTTCATTTCACATTATAAATTGCATGTGGCCTCTAGGAGTAGAGCTGATTTTGGTTCCACTGTGCTCGAGTCTGTTCCGATGAGCCACCCAGTACTAAAGTGCTAGGGACGCTGTCCGAACCAGCAAGAATGAAGGCGAGAGAGACCACTTAACATTAAGAAGTTATGTACCTACCATAACGGTCCATGTTAGTTGTCTTCTTCTCGCCTTCTTTCTTGCATCCCACCCTCCATCCCCCTAGCCTAGATGGACCGAGAAGAGTCTTCCTACGAGTCTTGTCATTGGCTGAGTCTTTACCGTTTTATGTCCTCTACCTTTTTCTTCAGCCCTCTAGCTGAAGTCTTACTTTTGGGACAGTTGTCCTCTTGTATTATTTTGGTGTTAGGTCTTCCAAACGAGATCTGGGGGTCTACCGCCAGACATTGCGGGATATAGGGAGGCCTCGAGCCAGTAAGTAGCTCTCGAGCTTTAGAAAATGGCCGAGTCGGAGCCGAGGGTCGGCTCCGAACCCAACCAGCAAGAAAGAAGGCGAGAAGAAGACAACTAACATGGAACGTTATGGTAGGTACATAACTTCTTATTTCCTTATCTTTGCCTTTTGTATTTACATACTTAAATTACTATAGTTAGTAATTTCCTTTACACTTAATGTAGCTCTTTTTTTTACCATCGCTGGTAGGTTTTCCTTCTCCCATATTTCTTCCAAAAAATCCTGTTCTTAAGTTTCCTTCCTATATAGTTTGGTGGTATGGCATAAAAAGGCCCCGCTGGGTTTAAAAAGAGTGTGGGTACAAACCACCAATGTCTGATGCCCACATTGTATGTTTACTGCCTTGGGCCTTTACATCTTCAGGAAGATAGTCTGCCACTGCTTCAATCCCAGGGCTTTGGGAGAAAGAAAGAATAAACTTGTACTGAAAGGTTTATTACCATCTGCTTTTGGAGAGGCAATATCTGGGGCAGAGTCCCCCAAAAGTAGTGTCAAAACCATCCACCTCATCCTGCCCTGTTTTGGAGCTGTCAAGGGTAAGGCATAAGTTAAATCTGGTCAGATCCCAAGAGTTCCTCACCCCCTGATCTGAAAAAGAAAAAAAAAAGGTGACAACCTTGGATCTGTCGATCATATCCAACCGCCTCAAGCTTTATATTTATCTACCCAGGACAAGATGCTTGCCGTCCACGGATTCAGTGCCTTTAAGAGTGCCCTCTTCCTTTTTTAGATGATCACCTACCCCAGGTCCCCCTCTATTGTTTCCACTTGTTCTTCCAGAGGTTTGATGGAGGAAGATGTGGAAAGAGTGGTGAAGAAGATCCTTTCAGCACCAAGTCAGACTAGTGTTTTATCGGCTCCTACCCCTTCAGGTCAGGAGGTCCATTCTTCGACTACACCCAAAGTACAAATTCCTCTTGTGATTGTGTCATCTGTTACAGAGTCCCTAGATCCGAGCCTTCTGGCTCTGTCTTGCTCGCTCCAAAGATAGCAATTTTTTCAGATCTTAAGTTTACTAGAGTGCTCTGGTTAAGTCATATTTAGAGGGCACTCTGTGCTGAAGCTTCCCTCTCTGATCAAAGGTGTCTGAGTTGACTCTAAAGATGTCGGAGCCCAGCTCTGGCTGCCACCTGTGGGAGATTGCTTACAGAGTGAGGGAAGATGGTCCAAAAGCTTGTCTTTTCAGAGCTGAGGTCTTCTCTTTCTCCAGAGTGGTCTGCCTTCAAAGCTGTGGAGAGGGTTTTTTTCTGCCCTGGCAGAATGGATTGATCCAACCCCCTCAGATCTTCAACCATTCTACCTTGATGTCTGTGCTTGGAGCCTCATCATTATTTACCACAGGAACAGCCAGTCCAAGAACCCCAGGCTTCCCAGCAGAGTATTAGTTTCTTCTGATACCTTCCCAGAGCATCCCACTGAGGAGGTTCTACAGAAGAATTGCAAAAGGAAGCACTTGGACTCTCCTCAAGACTGAAGTCATGGAGGCTATGGAGTTTGATGAAGGTGAAGGATCTCTACAGTCACTTCCTGAAAATGTCTCATTTGGAGACACCCATGAGATTTTAAAACAGAGGTGGTTGGATGCCCAGCAATCTTTCATTCGAGGAATCTGTATTCTTGGCAGCTTTTGGTACTGGCCTGTCTACCTCTTGGGTTACTCTGCCCACCAACAAGATTATTGAATTGGTCTCTCAGTAGGCATGGGAGGAACCTGACACAGTTGAACCCATATGCAAGAGACTGAACAAGATAATGGCACCATCATCAGATAAGCAGTTTTGGGGTAAAGGGGTGCCCATTGATGCAATGATCATGTCATCAGGAACTTGCTGAAGAGTGTTCCACTGTTCATCCCCCTAACAAGGAGTCTAGGGCAATGGACAGGTTTGGGAAGCATGTCTATGCTTTAGAAACCTTCGCCTTAAAGTCGCTACACTATTTGGCACAATTTACAAGGCTACAGAGGAATTGGGTTAAGGAATTGTCAAATACCGTCTCAGGATCTATTTCTGCAGAGGTCCAATCATCTGACTTTTCAGCTGGCTACCCTGCAATCTATGTTGAATTCATCAGTGAAGCTCATTTCCCATGTAGCTGAAGGGGAACCTCAAGGGCAGTGAGTTCAGGCATTTCCATCGGGAGACGTGCCAAAATGTGCTTATGTGATTTTGTGGAGCCCTTCAAGTCTTCATTCGTCAGTGCTCCTTTTGACAGCGCATTTTTGTTTGGCCCCAAAGTGAAGGACATGTTATCTAGGTGTGAGAAGGATGGAAAGATCCTGTCTGCAGTGGGCGTATGTTTTTCAACCCCTCTGAGATTTTCAAGGAATTAATGAGGTGGTCGAAAGATGTGGTTCAGGAAATCCCAGGATCCTTTCCAGGACATGCGTGGAAAAAGTTCCCCCAGAGGCAGGGGACGCCGATGGTTGATGCCACCCCCGCATTAGAAGAGGCGCACAAAACCAGGGGTCCAGAGATTCTTTCTTGGATAGATTCTCCAGCTCTCCTAAATGGAGGCCTGATTGTGTCCACCTCTGGAAGCAATAGGGGGGTTGATTATCCTTGCACCAGAGAGCCTGGCTAGACATAAGATACATGGGTACAGAGGATTATTTCTAGAGGGTATAAAATACCCTTTTCCCTTCCACCTCTAGTATCAAGTTAAATCTCCGGTGTTCCACCCAATCAGAGGGAAGAAGCAGAAATTCTAATGCAAAAGCTGCTAGAAAAAGTCATCCAAGAGGTCCCACCAGACCAGATAGAATCCAGAACTTACTCAACGTTCTTTTTAGACTGGAGACCAGTTTTGCATCTGAACAACTTGAACACAACTTGAACAAGTCAGTTCAACATACCAAGTTTCAGATGGTCACATTTCAGTCCATTCTCCCTTTTCTAGGTAAGGAAGGTCTAATGTGCTCGATAGACCTTCAGGATGCATCCTATCACATAAAGATGAACAGACTATCCAAAAGGTATTTGCACTTCTAGCTGAGAGCCAGTTATTACCAGTTCAGAGTTCTGCCCTTTGGTTTCACCGCAGTCCCCATATTCACCAAATGTATGGCAGTAGTAGCAGCAGCTCACTTGAGACTGCAGGGATTCTGGGTGTCTCCATATCTAGATGACTGTCTCATTACTGCCCAAACTAGGTGTCATTTGATATGGGCAAGAGATCAGGTTCTTCAGATTTGTTCTTATCTGGGAATAACCATAAGCTGCAAGTCTCAGCTGGAAGCAACCCAAAATTTGGAATCCATAGGAGCAATTTTAAACACAAAGTCAATGATAGCTTCACTACCTTCCTCAAGGGTTCAAACTATAAAGTCACAGGTCAGGAAAAATAATCTGCAGTGCCAAGATTTCAACCTACTTGGTTCTTCAAGCTCTCGGATCAGTGTCAGAGGCGATAACACCAGTTGATTAAGTCAGAGCTAGGCAATGGGTGATCTCATCCAACCACTTTCTGATAGCAATGCACATTCTGGGGGAAGTCCAGTGTGATAGACAAACTGAGCAGGTGCATTCTTCTACCTCATGAGTGGTCTTTCAACAGGAAAGTGAGGAAAATGATTTTTTTTATTTGTTAATGGGGCCAGCCTTGCTGTTATCTTTGTGCTTCTCCTCTAAACAACTAGAGTAGCAGCTACTTTGCCCTAGTTACCCACTGAGGGAATCACAGAGGGATGCTCTAGTTCACGACCCCCCCCCCCCCCAGTCTACTATATTCCTACCCACCAATCCCATTAATTCCAAAATTTCTACAGAAAGCTGTCCGGTTGAAGAGCAGAGTCATCCTTATTGCATCATACTGACCTTGACAGATTCAGTTTCCTTTCTTTTGGCCTCACTCACTTCATAAACCTTGGATCCTGGATCTGACGCCAGACCTCATGTCTCACCTGATAGGAATGATCTATCCCGACATTTCATATCTCAGGATCATGGCCTGGATTTTCCAATGCTCTGATCCCCTGCCCGAACATATTCTTTTATCTTCCTATAAAATAAACCTTTACAAGATAAATGGAAAAGATTTGTTTACTGGGCACAACAAAATCATGCTGAGCCTTTTTCTGCTCCTATACACAACATGCTTGAGTTTTTAGCCTTACTTTTTAAATGAGTTAGTTCCTCAGCCATTAAAGTTCAGTTAGCAGCTAAATCAAATTTTCATATTGGATTAGACAGTTCTTTAGTAGCCTCTCTCAAATTGTGCTGAGCTCTCTTGAGGCATGCTACTTTTGAGACCACCTTTTAAGAACCCTACTCCCCCATGGGATCTGTTTGGTACTGCAAGCTCTGATGCATTCCTCCTTTGAACCAGCAGCTAAATGTGACCTTAAGTATCTTACATGGAAAACCATTTTCTAGTAGCTATTACCTCTTCTAGAAGAATTTCCGAGATTCAAGCCTCATCTTCAAAGCCTCCAGACTCTATCTTTCACAAAGATAGTGATGCTACAAACTAATGCCTCCTTCCTTCTCAAGGTGGTGTCAGAATGTAATATCATTCAGTCCATTAATTTGCCAGTAGTCTTCCCTAAATTTGCAAACAAAAGGTGAATACATGTTACATTTATTGGATGTTCACAGACAATTATGTTTTAGCTGCATAGAACAGAAGACATCAGGAAAACAGACCAGTTGTTTCCTTTGCAGAAATGAAACTGGGCAAACCAGTAACAAAGGCAACTTTAGCCAGATGGCTGGATTTATTTCATTTGTGTATAGCAAATTGGGTATTACCTTACCGCAACAGGTACAAGCTCGTTCAACTAGGTCCATGGCAACTTCAGTTTTTCTTTCCAGAGCATCCATGGACAACATATGTGCAGCAGCAACTTGGGCTACTCCCCATACTTTTATTACTCATTACAAGTTGGATCTGGTCTCCATGGGTAGAGAATCATTTGGTTCAACCGTGCTCAGGTATATCCTTCCTAAGAGTCCTCCCAGGATTATAGGTAGCTGGGGATTCTGTCCCATCAGTTGAGGATAGAATGAAAATTGACATCAGATAAAGAAGTTATGTACTTAGCATAACGTTCCATCTGTGATGTCCATTTTCATTCTTCCCCAACTCCCCATCCACCAACCCCCATCCTTTCTGTTCACAAACTTATGGAAGAATGAGCTGTTAGAGGAACATCATTGTCCTTGATGTTGAGCTCCAGATATAGTTTTTCTGTACTGAGTATATAAAAATATACAATGTGGTTGTTCAGTCTCAACGTTCATTCTTAACTGATGGGTTTGGAGCCGATCCATCGGCTCCGGTACGGCCACATGCAAAGCTCGAGGTGTTCCAGTAGCTCGAGGTCAAGCCCCTGTCCCATGATGCACTGTGAATTACCTCAGTTCTAGTTTGCCGCAGCATCTGATCGGAGGTTCCAGTGCAAGCTCAGGGCCAGTATAATTTAAAAACGTTTTCTATTTAGCAGTTTGTTACATATTTTTACTAAATTTGTGACTTAGGATAGTTAGGTTTGATAGCTTCCTTGAAGTTCTCCTTTCTGTGTGTTCAAAATATTACTCTAAATTTTTGGCCTCGTGTGTTTTGGCCTAGTTATCTGTTAGTGTGTGTTTAAATAGCTTTTCTAGTAGTTATAAACAGCCCTTTTTCTAGTTGTATAGAGCTTTTGGATACTTTATCTCGGGCTCGTGTGTGTGTTTAGAGCCTAGTATCTTAATATCTGGTTTGTGTGTTTTAAAGTAGTTATGGTGGATGATAAGGGCAAACATTCCAAGTCGGGTTTTAAAAAATAAACTTGTAACCAAAAACAAAACTAGGCAACAAGCTGTAGAATTCTAACCAGTTTATTGCTGGCGCTTTCGTTCAGAAAATACATGTACAACTTCAAAGAAACCCTAACTCAGTTAAATTAAAACTATCAATTAAGATGCGATAATTAATTATAAAACCAATTAACATAACTTAAATGTAAAGAGCCAGTGTTATACAAGGTAAAATGTATATGTGAATAAATATGCTTTTGTTTAAAAATCAGCGACAGTTTTAAAACCACAACACATCAGTCTTATTACTTAATTTTCTTATGTGTATAAGTTAATCTAAATACTGTTAAATGCTAGATAACAACTTAAACAGCTCAAACAAGTGGAAATATAAATTTCGTATGAATGTATAAAGATAAATATGTATAAATATTTATAAATTAATTCAACTAATAGAAAAGTTGTTGTACAACTAAATTTCATCTTTGAAGAGCTTTCAATTTCAAAATATATTTTATCGAGCAGTATTCATTAAGCCCTGGTGGAACATGTGCATATGTTTTAATTTGCCAAACAAGTTCCTGTTCAAGTTTTAATTCCCAGGGCCCAACTTTGTTTTTGACAAAGGATATTTTTTTGCAAAAAACTGGGGTAGCCATGGGCAGTTTTGCAAATTCAGTCATGGCATTTTGGGAAAGACAATTCCTATTTCAGAACCCCATTTTTAAGGAAATGTGAAATGGTACACTAGATATCAGGATGACATTTTTATGTGGAAAGGAAGTCTAGATTAATTAATAACTTTTATTAATGAAATCTCCAAATTCACAGACTTCCTTGATTTTCACTTTCGAGTTTAACACAGACTCCATTAATTTTCTGGACGTGTCACTATCTAAAGATAGATCCAACAATAGATTTAAAGCTAGTATTTTCAGGAAAACTGCTTACTCAAAACACTTTTCTACACTTTAGTAGCCACCTATTCCACCAGAAAAGGGCGGTTATCAAGGGCCAACTGGTTAAGGCAGCCAGAATGGTCTCATCAGAGACTGACTTTCTGTTTGAATGTAACACATTGAAAGCCATGTTTCATGAAAGGGACTAAACAGAACAGCTTTTGCAACAATTGATCTGAAGCTTACCCATAACCCTTGCCCACCCTGACTGACCCCAGATTTTGCTTTTTCGGCAACGCAGAAACATGAATTCTCCCTGAGCTGGTTTTTTTGTGGTGGTTGGTTTTCTGACAGTTTTGTTTAAAAATAGTTAGTGTTGTGTGTGGTTAAGGCTTTCCTCCCTCCTTTAGTTAAATTTCACCGGGTTTTGTGTGTGTTTGTGTAGTGTTTAGGCCTTAGGTGTTATGTCTGAGGTCCCTAAGGCTGTGTCTTTTCAATGTGCAGTGTGGCCTAAGCTGTCCAGCAGGATGGCCACACTTCCTGACTGGATGCATCTCTTGGGTGTTCCACCTGTCTTCTGGATTTGGCCTGCATTTGTGGGGTTCGGGCCCGGGCCTAGGGTCAGGAGGTCCCGGATACTTCTTCCTGGGCGGGTCTTTACCCTCCATACTGCCGACCTCTACCCCTCAGTCAGCAACCCTCTGACTCCAGTTCTCCCCTCGGCTGGGACTCAACCTCCTTAGGATGCGGGAGGAAGGGCACAGGAGGAGAAGACAGAAGGAGGCACAGGGGAGAAGCACCACGGCTTCCAGCGAAGCGCTCGCTTCCTCTCCTTTAAGCTCCTCCTCGCCTTCTTCTAGCTTTTCCTCCTCCTGGCTCCCTCCCCCTCGGTTCTCCAGGAGGCCCGAGGGATCAAGCTAGCACTCAGAGGTCGCGAGGCGTTTCTCTAGAGGCGCCCGGTGGCCTCCCTCTGGGCGATACAACTTTTTCGATGGCGAAATTGATATGGATTGTTCTGCAGGGAAATTCATCCAGGCCCAAATGCAAATAGGGTGCCGCTTTAACTTTCTCCGACCCATGACACGTCTTTTCCCATGGTAGCTCTCCTTCTCGACCCCCGGGGGCGGGTTCCGGAGTTTTTCGTGCGTCGATCGATCGGTGATCGGGATTGGGTGGTGGGTATTGGTGGCGCACTCCGGATCCGTCCCATCCTGAGTGCCGGTGCCGGACCCGACCTCACCTCCGCGAGGGCGAACTGGTGTGTCTGGTCTCCGGCCCAGGACGGAGCACCCCGACCCCTCCAGCATCCGGACCTCCAGATCCGGCGGTTTTGACTCCGACGCTCCGATCGTCAGTGGGGGTCGTGGGGGGAAGTCGGGGGCTGTCGAGGGCTCCCCTAAACTTTCAGCGTCATCCATTGGGCACCATACGAGACCTCCGGACCCCGGGTCCCTGCCCAGACTCCATCCCGCACACCCATTGCAGTTGGGCAGCCCCATCCATCTGCTGAAGAGTAGGCCCTTCTACCAATTGGTGTCCCCTCCTGCTGACCCCCTGGTAGATCTTATATCTATCATCGGCGAAGAAGACGACACCATTGATGAGCCTATCCCAAAAGCTGTGGACCTTTCTCCTCCAGCTGATGATGGCTGCTGGCCACAAAGAGGGAATTCTCCAGGAGTCCTCCCTTCCATCCTCCTCCTCGGGCAAGGAGTCCCGTCATGATCGGAAATTGAAGCGAGAGTGTTTAGTTCAGCGACCTTCTCCTTTGAGAGCTTGTCCATGTATGCATGTCATTTAGGATGAGATCTGATTAAAGAAGATGTGGTTCGAAAGTCGCAGCAGTCCAACCTGTCTCGGAACCAGTCCTCCTCCCGCGCAGAGGAGGGGGCGAGGGAGTGCGTCGCCCCAGAGGGGGGGGCTCCTGGCAATTTTGGTCAGAGAACCCCTATCTCCAGAGAGACCCATGCAGCCCCCTGAGGGGGCCCGTTGACTGGCCTCGTCTCTGGGAGGCAGAGCGGGGACGATGCACCTGACCAGGAGTCCATAACAACGAACAGTTGGGTGCCGACTCATATTCTCGACCATTCAATACCCCTTCACACATCCCCCAAAATCTCAGCCTCCCAGATGTTCCACAGGTTCTTTTGGTGCCAAAGAAGACGGGGACTTAAGACCAATTTATTTTTTCTTTGAACCTGAACCTGGCAACCAAAAAAGTCCGATGGTCACCCTGCCACTATACTCCCCCCCCCCCTGAGGAGGAATCGACTCTCCATAGACCAGAAGGATCAAGGATGCGGTGACTACTTGGATGGACAGGCGATCCAGGAGGGATCCGCTTTTTCGCCAGGGCTGGGAATTAGTTCACTACAGCTCAGGTCTTCCCCTCTTTGGTCCCACCAGGGTGCCTTCAAGTTCAGTGGTCTCCTCTTTGTTCATCTCTCCCGCTTGATTATGGCAGAGCGTGTGGTGTAGGACTCTTCTGTGGTGGCTTAGAGACTTCATTGCATATAAATGTCCTGGAAAATGAGGGCGTGCTCTAGCGTTGCAAAGCACTCACACCACGCTTCCTCTTCCCACATTGACATTCGCACATCAACATGTCAGTAGTCTAGTATATCAACAAGCAGGGTCCTAAACCTTCAAGTAGCGAGAAGATTTTTTTTTTTCGAGAGCAAAACTATGTTGCTTTTTGTTTTCCCTTCTCCCTCAAGCATCCAAATGCAATTTCTTCGCTCTTTCCCCCCTGAGTTCCCGAGGAGGGATGCTCTGGTGCATAGCCTTCCTCTGATGCAGAGGTTTCTGCAGAAAGCCAACAGTTTGGGAGCAGAATGATTCTCATTGCCCCATTCTGGCCTCAATCAATCCACCATGGATACTGGATCCAATTTGGATCTCATCTCTCACCCTCTGGGAATGCAGAATGGAAGAGGTTCTCTATATGGGCAGGGCAGAGAGCGGTGGATCCTTTTCAGCACCTATTTCTGGATTTGTCTTTAGTCCTGCAGGCCCTTACTGCTCCCTCCTTTGAGCTGCAGCTCTGCTGATTTTAAAATTCTTTCCTTTTCTTCCCTGATAGGGTGTGCCTCAGGACAATCCATCGTTCGTCTCCTTTGCTTAAATTTGCTCTAAAGTAAAGTCTAAAGTCAAGTCACCTAAATCTGATTGCTAATTGCATACTTGGGCCTCATACTTTTATTTCTCATTACAAGGTGGATTGTTTCTGGAGGAAGATTCAGGTAGCTAGGGACTCTGTCTCACAGTTTGCAGGCAGATAGAAGTCTCCTACTTCAGATTTTCCGAGGTCAGATCCGATACCCACAGGTTGCATCCGAATGAAGTCACCTACTCAGATGGAACGTTATGGTGAGTACATAACTTCTAATTTGTTGAAGTTGCTACTAAAAGGACTACTGGCCATTTTAAACCTATTTTGTGCAGGGGTTATGGAGAAAATAGGTGATGCTCCTCCTGATGAGCATAGGGAGAATAGTATTGGGAATTATGATAGTAGAATAAGCTTTCTGACTACTTTCTTTATTGATGCACATGCTATTAAGAATATTATGAATAAAAATTGGGCTATAATATCAGAGGACAGCACTATTAATATGAAATTGGGAGATAACCACATATTACCTATAGAAGGGGCCTACATTTTAAAGATTAGTTTGAAAGGCACAATTAAAAATGCCCCAACAACTGGGGGATGAGAAAGTGTGGGAGATATCAGCAGTGCCAGCACATTATAGTAACTAATAAAGTTTGCATATGTAATAAAATCTACACAATTAATGGAAAATTTAACTGTGAAACAGCAGGAGTAGTTTATGCTGCTTTATGCCAATGTTGCCAAAGCTACTATATTGGTAAAACTGAAAGAATGTTTAAGCAGAGAATTTATGAACACCAATACCAAATTGGTAGGAGTAATACCACAAATGCTTTGGCTAGACACACTTTAGAACACCCCACACAATTTCCAGTTTACAATATTACAACAAATAGTTAGAAACATTAGAGGTGGGCCCTGGGAATTAAAACTTGAAGAACAGGAACTCGTTTGGCATATTAAAGCATATGCGCATGTTCCACCAGGGCTTAATGAATACTGCTCGATAAAATGTATTTTGAAATTGAAAGCTCTTCAAAGATGAAATTTGGTTGTATAACAACTTTTCTATTAGTTGAATGAATTTAGAAATATTTATTTATACATATTTATCTTTATACATTCAAACGTATTTTATATTTCCACTTGTTTGAGCTGTTTGTCTAGCTTTTAACAGTATTTAGATTAAAAACTGAAAAACCCAAAACGAGCTGTGCAGAGACACGGAGACACTAGCAAATAAAACCAAGAACAGTTTATTGTAGTTGTAAGTGCTTTCACACCCTTTGGTGCTTCATCAGACAATGTTACACAGATAGAACCACATTAAATAAGTCCATATAAATTCAAATGGACCAATAGAAATCCCAGCATCGTTAAAACTCAATAAAAATTTAAAGAGACATATAAAAAATACAACGAAAATACAAAATACACAAACAATGAAATAATACAATCTTATAGAATCACTTCTTCGGCAACTTACGTGCCTTGAGTGCTGGCTTAATGGATACTGTATCATTAAGACCGAAGCCTAAATGTGCACCAAGTCTGAATATCCACTTCATTTCTGCTGTATCAGTAGTGGCATAGATGTCTCCTAGCCTTATATTATGATATATCACTTGTAGAACCTGATATGAGAAGGAATGTGTTGGGCCTTGTGTCACAGAATGTTTTGCTAAAGCACTATACAATAATTCTTTCTTTGTACAATAGACATGATCCCTTATTCGTTCACGAAGCCTTCTATTCGTTTTTCCAACATAAAATTTAGGACAAGTCGTACATTGAGCCAGATAAATAATGTTTTTAGTGTTGCAATCAGCCTGCACATTGTTTCCATACCCGTTTGGTATCAGGATGTACAAAATGCCCACTCTCATTGATAAACTCTCAAAAGTTACAACCATTACATCTCATAGTACCTCTACATGGGGACTGTTGAAATTGCTTATTATTGGGATAGCATAAAAGTTGTTTGAGTGTACTCTTGTTTTTATACACCACTCTTGGATGTATACCTACTATTTCCACAATAGACTGATCTGTGTGCAAAATATGCCAATTTTTATACAGAACATTCCTAATGTGCTTGATATCTGAGCTGTACAATAAAATCAACGGTACCCCTTTTGTATGCTTATGTTTTGATCTAAATACATTTTCACTATTCGAAAAATAAGGTTTAGCTCTACCACCCCTTTTCCTCATAGTGTTGTTTATAGCTTTCAGATACAGCCTTCTCACCATACTCACAATCCATGAACTCAGATTTGAGCGTTTCTAGATTCCCATGAAGTATTTCATTGCTGCATGTCAGTCTAGCTACTCTGTCTGTCCATGTACTACACTAGAAAAAAACATGTTGAGGATGCATACTAGTCCTATGCAAAAAAAGGTGGGCAATAGCAGTATTTCCTATACAACTCTGTGCTGAAAACACCTTCACTACTAATAGAGATGTTGACATCTAAAAACTCAATACTTGTATGAGAACTTGTGTGAACCGTAAAAAAGTACTACTCGTATTTAGATATTTTATGAACCTCAATAAAGAGGATTCATCATTTCCCCATACAAAAAAGACATCTACAAAGCGTCTGTAGAAAATGAGATCAACACCCAAAACTTCACTAATATTATTGTGTTCCCATTCAGCCACAACTAAATTCGCATAGCTGTTGGCACAACTGGTTCCCATTGCAACACCCTTCTGCTGCCAGTAGTATGCTCCCTCAAACACAAAGATTTTATTCTCTAAAATAACTTCTAATAAATAGCACAATAGATCTATATGGTGTTCACTAAACAGGCCATCCCTAATCAAATAGTTTTTAATCATGTTGATGCCCTCAGCATTTGGAATGCACGTAAATAAAGCCTCAACATCTAAAGTCACCAAAACTGTGGATGAACAAGATGAATGATCAAATCTCAAATATAAGTTACGCAAAAAATGTTCGGTATCTCTAAGAACTACATGATACCTATCTGAAACGGTTGTTTGTCCACATAAATGGACAAAGGCTCAGTTAACCATCCTGAACCAGACACTATGGGTCTAAAACTAGGAAAAGTGTTTTTTGGGTAAACCGTACAACTTGGGAACAAGTGGAAATTCCACATTAAAATATGCGTATAAGTCATGCGTAATGAGTCCCATACAAAAACATTCATGCAACCCCAAAAGAACATTCTGTTGTATTTGTTCAATAACACATAAATTAACCTGTTTGTAAATAGAAGAATCTAACATTCTAAACATTCGCTGTATGTAATAATCAGCATTTAGTTTCACAACGGGTCCCCCCTTGTCAGCAGGCCTAATAACAATTTCACCATTACTTTGTATGTTTCTTAGAGCTTGACGTTCATCATGGCTCAAATTATCATGCATAACATGTCTCTGAGTATTAAAATACTTATATAAATCATTCTCACATGCTTTCAAAAATACATCAATCTTAGAAGAAAAATTAGGCATAAAACTACTTGGTTTCGAAAAAATGTTCTTTTGAGTTGTATTTACATTTCCAAAAGTTATTTGTAAGGCTATGTTCCTCACAAACAGTCTGAACTGTAATAAAGTGTCATCAATACTTGCAACATTCGATAGTACATAACCCAAACCTTTAGTGAGCATTTAGATTAACATACACATAAGAAAATTAAGTAATAAGATTGTGTTGTGGTTTTAAAATTGTTGTGGATTTAAAAAAAAAAGCATTTATTCACATATACATTTTACCTTGTATAACACTGGCTCTTTAAATTTCTTCAGTTATGTTAATTGGTTTTAAAATTAATTATCTCATCTTAATTGACAGTTTTATTTTAACTGAGAACTCTTTGGGTTTCTTTGTCTGAAGAAGTTCATGTATTTTCTGAATGAAAACGCTAACAATAAACTGGTTGGAATTCTACAGCTTGCTGCCTAGTTTTGTTTTTGGTTACAAGTTTATTTTTTGTTTTGGGTTTTAAAAAATGTCCGGACTGCAACCAGAAAATGTCAGTTACTGATGGACATGTTACCTGTGTGTATTGTTTAAGGGCTGTTCACTTACAAGAATCGTGTGCAATCTGCCATTCCTTTTTGTCCAGAGTTTTGTTAGAGAGGAAAAGGAAGTTAATGGACAGGGGCTTGCTTAAACACCCCTTTCAAGAGGCTTTGAATGACCAGGATGTAGCCAGCAAATCTTCCAAGTCATCTGTTGAATCTAAGGACTCCAAGCATTCAGAAAAATCTGACTCTGACA
This sequence comes from Protopterus annectens, assembly GCF_019279795.1. Classification (NCBI taxonomy): domain Eukaryota; kingdom Metazoa; phylum Chordata; order Ceratodontiformes; family Protopteridae; genus Protopterus; species Protopterus annectens. Next base: position 648,004,313 of record NC_056743.1, read on the forward strand.
TCGGCTCCACGGATTTCAGAGAAGACTGTCTTCTTTTTGAAGCCGGCCCACAGCATTGGAGCCGGTATCTGAAGTGCCTCAGTCACCATTGCTCCAGTCGGCACCGTCGGTGCAGTCATCTAGGTCATCTGTCAGCCTTTCAGATTTGGATATGGATCGATTGCTGCAGAAGCTTTTACAGGCACCAGGCCTTGCTAAATTGTTGTAGACTCCAACCCAAGCGGCTTCGGAGCAGAAAACTACTCCTGCTTTGGCTACTCCTCTTCCGAACCATATCAGCCCTTCGGAGCCAGAAGAAGCAGACCTGTTGATCATGGAGCTGAGACCTGCTCCAGTGTCCTCTGTTCCATCCACTCTGACATCCTCAGCACCAACCGGGGACTCTAGGAGCCGACACTATCCAGTCGGACCTGGGGGGAGGATAGTTGGACCGACTTGGTGCGGACTCTTTCTCTCGGGGCTTTGGCTCGGATGAGTTTGGCTTCTACCTCCGGCTTGGAGCCCACTGCTTTGGTGCAGGAGGGTTTGACGGTTCCCTCAGATCCGTCGATTCCTTCCCATCGGAGCCGTGGTGCCTTCGAAGCCATGAGGACAGCTTTGTCCCCCAAGCCATCCTCTACTTCAGGCCTTGCTTTCTCATCCTCTAAAGCACCTGTGTTGCCTTCTGCTTCCATCGTCCAGGCTAAGCATAGAGACCCAGAGGCCCAGCTAGCCCCACAGGATGCCCCCTGCTCTTCTGGGACCTCCCCAGAAGCTTCCACTGAGGAGGTTCTCCCAGGAAGAGATTGTGCAGAAGGAGACACTTGGACTCCCCACAGGAGTCTTTAACATCTGACACTGACTTGGATGAATCAGAAAGGTCCCCCTCTGAGGATATCTCCTTTGCTGAGATCCTTGAGATCCTTAGGCAGAGGAGTGATTGGCAGTCCAAAAGCCCTACTGAGGATTTCAGTTCTCCTGAAGGCTTTCGGGTCTCAACCCTCCACCTCTTGGGTGTGTCCGCCCTTCGATGAGCTCATGCAGTTGCTTTCTCTAAGGGCGTGGGAGTCGCCAGAATCCATGGAGCCTGTCCCTAGAAGGCAAAACAAGTTTTATATCTGCCCCACCAGACAAAACATTCTTAACCAAAGTAGTCCCCATTGATGCCATGGTGGTGGCGGCGACCACCACCAAAAAGGAAATGTCTGAGACTTCCTAGTCTATGCATCTTCCTAATAGAGAGTCTAGGATCATGGATAGATATGGGAAACGCATGTTTAGTGAACGAAGAACAAAATTTGCTGAATTGAACTACTTAACCCATTTTACTAGGTTACAGTCAAAACGAGCTAACAAACTTGTAAAAAATAGTAACAGGCAACCTTATGTTCGGATAGTCAATTCTAACCACAGGAAAACAGATTCCAAATTTCTTCTTTAACGTAAAAGTTTTTTATTTTTCAAAAAGACAACGTTTTCGCCGTGACCCCTGTCACAGCTTCCTCAGAAGAAGACAAATTGAAACAGCTAAACAAGTCTGTTTAAATACTCACTTTCAGGAAGTGACACATAATTGTATATCCTGCACAAGTTTATCTTAATAAAAAGTTTTTGTTACTAAAATCTATTGTAAATAGTAGTACAATCACTATTAAATTACTAACAAGTACATATGAGTATTGTGTAAAAAGAACATATTGTAAATACCCTAAACTAATAAATATGTACTGTTACATTATGAGTGTTACATAATATACTTAAAAAAATTTTTTAAAAAATTTTATTAAAAGAACTACCTAAAATAACTCTTTAACTTGAGAATACAGGAAATGTTACAATTCTCATTAAGACCTTCTGGTTTAAATGCATCTAAATTCAACTGCCATGTTAGTTCGACACATTCAAGAATAATCTGAAAAGGACCTCCCCTATTAGTTAAAGGTACTTGATCAATGCCCATAAAACTAAAGGAATGACCTGGGTTACTGTTTACATGTTTACAGGCATTCTCTAATAGAGGTTTTTTTATAGCATATAGGTGTTGGTACACTCTCTCTTAGTTTGCCGTTGGTCTTTCCTATATAAAAAGAAGGACAGGAATTGCACAAGGCAATGTATACTACTGACTTTGATTCACAAGAAATCCTCTGTTTAATATTATACTTTTTGTTCCTCACTAGAAAGGAATTGCCTGTCCTCATCACTTTGCACATGTTACAGCACCCACATTTAAATGAACCACTGGGTCTCGTAAAACTATGTACATTAGACGTGTGTTGTAATAATTCTTTCAGGTTACTACTTCTTCTATAGATAACATAAGGGCGTTGGCCTAACTTATCAATGAAATTAGCAGAGTTAAAAACTAATGGCCAATTTTTTAAAATAATAGCCCAAATTCCTGTTGAATTCAAATTAAATTGAGTAATAAAACTCAAAGAATAATTTCTCTGCTGATCTAACAAGGCACTAAAGGCGTTTTGATTCACAAATTCGTTATCAATAGTAGCCCTACCAACATTAGGTTGGTCAAGTAGTGGTTTATAAAAGCCTTTTGTCCTTTTAGTATCAACTTCAGTAATAAGGGCGTCTAAAAGTGAAACAGGGTATCCACGGTTTAAAAACATGCCTTTCAAAAACTGGCACTCAGTTTTAAACTCACTAAAGGTACTGCACATCCTGCATGCACGTACAAGCTGACCTTTTACTATAGATTTTTTCTGTCTAGGTGGATGTAAGCTTGTATAGTGCAGGAAGGAGTTGCAGTACGTTTGTTTTCTGAAAATCCCAGATAGGTAAATCCCTTCTTCTAAATCCTTAGTTAGTCTCACATCCAGGTAATCTGTTTCAACTGTTGAAAACCTATAAGTAAATTTTAGCCATTGAGTAGTACTATTTAAAAAGTCTACAAAAAGTTTTGCTTCAACCTCGTTCCCCTTAAAAAGGATGAATATATCATCCAAAAATCTGGTGTAGTATTTGACATTTTGCATTATAGTTTCATTGGATAGTATAAAAAGTTTTTCCCAAAAGGCTACAAACAAGTTGCCGCTGGCCCATAAAGGAGAGCCATGGCTATTCCACATTTTGTAAATAGAATTTCTGTTCAAATACAAAAAAGTTTGATGATAATACTATACTCAACAATTCTGTTACAACATCCATCTCCACTTGTGATGCACCTAAATCTTTTAGAAGCAGTTGAATCCATTCAACTGCCTGGTAGGGATGGATGTGTATAAGTCAATGACATCAACAGTCAAAAAGTTAAGCTCAGAGTTAAACTTGATGCTGTTGATGTCAGTCTTTACAAATAGTGGATATTTTCTTTACATATTTTAATAAGATGCTATCTATCACTTTTGAGCAAGGGTAGGTCATAGAAGACCTACCGTCTATTAATGCCCTCATAGGGGGATTTTTTTGGTCTTTGTGTATCTTGGGTATTCCGAACATTACAGGCAACTTTGGCTGAATGATGTCAATGTAGTTGTATGTCTCTAAGTCAATTTTGCCTGCTAAAAAAAGGTCACGGAAATACCCACGAATACGACCTTGAACTACGTTGACCTCATTAAAAGAGGAAGCAGGAATCGCTCTTAGAAGACATTCCTGGATGCGCTTGTGCTCCTTCGTGGAGCCCTTCAAGTCATCCTTTAACACCCCCTTTGATGGCTCATCCCTTTTTGGGCCTAAAGTGAAGGAAACCTTGACTAGGTGTGAATAGGAGGGAAAGACTCTGCCATCGGAGTCTGTTTTTCCACCCCCTACCCGACCTTATCCCAAAAGTCAAATAGGAGGGAAAATGTTCCGGAAAGCCCAAGGAGCCTTTTAGGACACACGGTGAACCCCCCTCCGGGGGCAGAGGAGGGGGTAATAGTGGAAGACACCACCCTCGCAGCAGAGGGGGTGTGCAACATCAGGGTGACGGAGATCACTTATCTGCACAACCCTACCAGCGTTCCTGAAAGGAGGCCCAACTGTCCTGCTCTGGAGGCAGTCAGGGGTCACTTATCTTTGTACCCAGATGCCTGCAAGAAATAAGACAGCTGGGTACAATGTATAATTTCCAGAGGGTACTTCATACCATTTGCCACACCCATCCCCATCCATAAGGAGAATCCCAGATGTTCCACCCAGTTACAGGGAACAAGCAACTATAGAGGTCTGAAAGTTGCTACAAAAAAACGTCATCCAGCCAGTCACAGCAGACCAAAACAAGATCTGGAACTTACTTAAGATTCCTTTTAGTTCCAAAGAAAACAGGGGACTGGGGACCCATTTTGGACCTCAGCAGACTCAACCAATATGTAAAGAAAAGTTCCAGATGGCCACGCTTCAGTCTATACTCCCTTCTTAGGCAAAGAAAGTTGGATGTGCTCAATAGACCTCAAGGATGCGTACTACCACATAAAGATGGCCAGGCCATCCAGAGATCATCTGTGTTTCTGGCTGGGAGCCACTCATTTTCAGTTTTGAGCATTGCCCTTTTGGTCTCACTTCAGCCCCCAGTGTGTTCACCAAATGCATGGCAGTGGTCGCAGCTCACCCAAGGCATCTATGATTCCAGGTGTTTCCGTACCTAGACGATTGGGTCCTTACTGCCACCACCAGGCATCAACTTATTCAGGCAAGGGAATACACTCTGTCACTCTGCAATCATTTAGGTATTAGTCGACTCAGAAAAGTCTGCCTTGTCACCATCACAGCATATTGTTTTTATCGGGGCAGAACTAGACACCTCAACCACCACTCTTAAGGCTACTAATCGAAAGAGCCTTTCGTTTTTGTCAGCACATTGGTATCAAAAGACAGAGCACCAGCTTCAGAGGTTCTGAAAGTATTGGGTATGATGGCTGCAGCAATCCTAGTCATACCATTAGCAAGAATATATATGTGGATCCTTCATTGGCTGTTGTTCACTCAATGGTCTTACCAGGAACTACCCATGGACCACACAATATTGATTACAAGCTCTTGCAAGAAAGATCTCCAGTGGTGGTTGACGTCTCCATGTCACCATAGAACGTCCCTTTGTTCTACCCCCTCCAGTAGCCATTGTGACCACGGATGCTTCCCTAATAAGGTGGGGGGGCATTTTCAGGGAAAGACTGGAGGTGAGAGCAGTACTTTTGGCGTTGCATTACGTCCAGGACTCTCTTCCTCTAGGAACGATTGCAGTTCAGTCAGACAATATGTCAGTAGTCTGGTACTTGAATAAGCAAGGGGGGAACCAGATCTTACCCCTTTTCATGAGAAGCCCTCTGAGTTTGGCAGTAGGATATTTCCTCTCAGAGCTTTCTGTTGGCAACACACATCCCAGGGAGATCCAACATGATAGCTGACAAACTAAGCAGGACAATCTTGTTGCCACACGAGTGGTCCCTCGAGAGTGATTGCGAGCAGGATTTTCCGCAAATGGGGCCAGCCTTGCTGCAACCTTTTTGCCAGTTACATCAACACAAAATGGAGAAGCTACTTTACCCTGATTCCCCCTCTGGGAGAAGCCCCAAGGGACGCATTTGTACATAATTGGCCCCCGGTCTCCTCTATGCATTTCCACCAATAACATTGATACCCATCCTTGGGAAGGACCATCATCCTTATAGCCTCTCATTGGCCTCGGCAGATTTGGTTCCCATTCCATCAACATCATCTCTTGGAGGATTCCCTGGATTCTGGACCCATTTCCAGACCACCTGACCCATCCATCAGGGGGACCTTCATCCCTTTCTGCAGTCATTGAAGCTGGCAGCTTGGCTGCTCCAGTTCCTCTCATAGCCAGGCTTCATAACTTTTCCAGTGAGACAAAATAGATTCTTTCATCTTCTCGTAAGCCGTCCACTAGAAGATTATATCTTGGTAAGTGGAAGAGATTTTCAATAAGGGCCTCCAAGCATAATATTGATCCTTACCAAGCCTCCATGACATCCATACTAGAATTCTTGACTATGATTTTTAACAAAGGAGCGGCAGCAGCAACAGTTCGGGTTCATTTGGCTGCTATATCTAATTTTCTTCTTGGGATTGACTGGTTAAATATGTCCCACAAGTTCTCCAAAGCCTTTCTCAAGGGGACATTTCATATGAGACCACCTGTGAAAACTCCCTATTCTCCATGGAATCTAAATTTTATGCTTTCATGTATAATTCCCCCTCTGTTTAAACCAGCACCATCTTGTGACCTCAAATATTTGTCATGTAAAACCATTTTTCTGGTAGCTATTACTTCAGGCTTTATCCATCAGCCCTCCTTATTTGATTTTTCATGCTGACAGAGTAGCACTTTGGGCAGAAAGGAAGGATTTGTCCTAAGTTTGTTCAGAAACCAATATTAACAAAGTTATTGAGTTACCAGTTTTCTTCCCTAATCAATCCAACAAGTTGGAGTATATGCTGCACAAACTTGATGTTCACAGACAGCTCAGATTTTATTTGGGTAGAACAAAAGATTTCAGGAAATCAGACCAGCTCTTTGTTTCATTATCTGAATCCAGGAAAGGTAGACCAGTGGCTAAAACATCTGTCTAAATGGTTATCTGATTGTATCACCTTTGTCTCTTCAGCTGCTAATATGCCTTTGCAACACAAGATTAAAGCTCACTCAACCAGAGCAGTTTCTACATCCTCTGCGTTTTCAGCCAAACTGCCCCTTGATAACATTTGTGCAGCAGCCTCTTAGTCAAAACCTCATACCTTTATCACTCATTACAAAGTTGATAAGGTCTCCAGGGACAGGGCTTCCTTTTGGTCCATGGTCCTGAAAAATGTACCCCCATGAGCCGCCCGAGATTGGTGCTTGGGACGCTACCCATCAGTCAAGAATGAATGGCGAGATTGAACAACTTCACATTAAGAAGTTATGTACTCACCTTAACGTTCCATGTGAGTTGTTCATCTCACCTTCATTCTTACATCCCTCCCTCCTACCCCCTCCTGGCTGATAGCTGACCTAGATGTTGGTCTCATCCTGGTTGCTCAATTTCTTCTTCCCATCCATAGAGGGATAGCTATTTTATATGGTTATAGTACACGCAGCAAACAAGATGAGGTAATTCACAGTGCATCATGTAATAGGGGCTTGGCCTCGAGCTACTGGAAGACTTTGAGCTTTGCATGTGGCCGTACTGGAGACAATGGATTGGCTCCGAACCCATCAGTCTAGAATGAAGGCGAGATGAACAACTCGCATGGAACGTTATGGTGAGTACATAACTTATTTCCTTTATGCATATTAAACCTTTCCTTTCTTGTAAAACTCCACAAACAAGATCTGAGGTAATTTGGAGTTTGTGGTCAGTGCATTATAGATGAGGGAGAAGCTCAAGAGTTCTTGGTTACCACAAGCTTTAGTAAAAGCCGAGTCGGATCAGAGGATAGAATCCAAACCCATCAGGTGAGGAAGAATGAAAATGGACAACACACATGGAACATTATGGTAAGTACATAACTTTTTTTTTATTTCCCTCACTGCTTCCTGCTTACCAGAATATCAGCTTTCTGCCCCCAATGAGTCTGACAGGTTCTACACAGTGTCCAACATATATACCTGATCTGATGTAATTTTCATTCATTCCTCAACGTATGGATCTCTGATCCGACTTGGCCAATCTCTTTAGATTCTTGGATCTGACTCTTGAGCTCCCTTTACCCATAATGCCTGTCACTTAACTAGATTATCTCAGATTCTGCTCTAACAATTCAGATGATTACATTCCCTCAAGCTCTGGGTTGAAGTTATTAGGTTTTGTGAGTACAAAGAGAATCTGTGTTCCATGTTTATTTATATATCTCGTCTTTAGAAACCTTCCTTTCTTTAATCATTTCAGCAGTCTTTCTTGTCTTTTATTCTACCTGTTAGAAGTATTTCTGATACCATGCTGGCACAGGCCTTTTCTTACTTCTAAGATATTTTCTCCTTTGCTACCATTGTTGGTACAGCACCCTTTTTTCTATATATATAAAAAAGAAGAAAATCTTTTATATAGGATTAGTATTGTGTTGCTGCTACTGTTTGTTGTTTCTCCATTGGTATGGCTGGCAAGCCTACCAGCTTTAAGAAGTGTGCTTAATTTTGGCATAAGATACTCAGTTCTGATGCCCATAGGGAGTGCGTATATTGTTTAGGTCTGTCTTATTTGCAGGTGACTTGTGAGATCTGTGTGGGTTTTAACTTTAGGGTAATCAGTGACAGGTGAAATAAGTTGGTCCTGAAGGGTCTTTTGCCAGCTGCTATTCCTGTATTACTTCTGCTTCTTGGGCTCAAACTCCTCTGAAAAAGCAAAGGTCATTGTAGCCTAGGGAGCACAGTAAGTGCTCCCCTACGAAGTCTCCAGCACCTGTTCTGAGTTTGGGGCTGTCCTCCAAAATCAAGGAAGTGTTTGGTCCGACATCTTTGGCTCTGACAACTTTTGTGGGCAAGTCTCCTCTGATCCAGAGCCCTAGATTCTCTCTGGAACCTGTTTCTCAAAGACATAGGTCTTCATTTTTGCAGGAGACCCCTAGGAAGTCTGCCCTCCTTCCACAAATTCCTCACTCAGGTCCTCCAGTAGTCTTTCCGAGGCAGATATGGACCGGATGATGAGGAAATTTTAGAGCACAGATCTATATGGGGAGTGTTGCCGTCTCAGTCCTTCCATTGGATCCATGAGCCTTCAACCACCTTCACACCTCATAAGTGACTCCTTCTCCGATCAGGCCCACAGTTTTGGACCCATCGGATCTGAGAGTGCTGAGAGTTTAAGTGTCTCATCAGAGGATACTACTTTCTTCTTCGGATCCGTCTTTGTCCCTGACCTATTTGGTGCTGATCCCCACTGAGCAGGACAAGTCTCGAAACGGAAGTGTTAGCACTGGATTTGAGGGGTTGATTTTGACTTTTTTTAGAGCATTGCTTCACCTTAGATCCTTGATGCTGGACAGCTCGGGTCCATCTCCTCCTTGTAGCAGAGATCTGGGAGGGGTGGAGAACTGACTGAGCTGAGAGTTGTGGCCGTGGTGACATCTGTTTATATTTCTCCTGCACACTCTGCTTTTCAGGTAGTGGAGAGGGTCTTCTCCATTCCCAGGGAATAGTCTGCTCTCTCTTCCTCAGATCCTATACCCGTTTCCCCTACGGATTTCGGCTCTGTCTCATCGCCCTTCTCCACAGGGAAATCCAGCCCATAAAAGCTTCCAGACAGTTCCTGTAAAGGAATTCCCCATCTCTTTTGATACCTCTCCAGAAAATCCCATCCAAGAGGTTCATTGGAAGAGAATGAGCAGGAGGAATCTTTAACCAAGGAGACTGATGTTGATGAGGAGGAAGGATCCGCCCCCTCCGAGAATGCCTATTTCTGAGACATTTTGAAGGTCCTGCTCCAAAAAGTTGGTTGGGCCTACCAAAGCCCTTTCCAAGAAGAATTGGTGTTTCTGGAAGCCTTCGGATCTGGCCCATCTATGTCTTGTGTTACCCTCCTAGCAGATGAACTTGCAGACCTTGTCTCCTGCTGGGCATGGAAGTAACTGAATACCATGGAGCCTATCTCCCACCATTCAGACAAGATTCTAGGAGCCCTCAAAGATGGGCAGTACTGGACTAAGGGAGTCCCTGTAGATGCTATGGTTGTGGTGGCAGCCACCAAGAAGAAGCAAGCTGAAGAGTTTCTCTGTCCATCCTCCTAACAGAGTCTAGGGCACTGGACAGATTTTGAAAGTAAGTTTATGCTTTGGTGACTTTTGCATTGGTTGCTCAACTGTCTCGCACATTTTTCTAGACTTCAGAGGGGCTTGATCAAGGAACTTGATCAAGGAACTCTAAGTCTACATCAGGGTCCATGTTGGCAGAGGAAGAGAAAACTTATTGCTCCCAACTGGCCACCCTGCAACCTATATCCATGTCCATGAGGGTTAATATCTCATTTTGCTGAAGGTTCCTTGTGTGCTGCTGGTTCAGGCATAGCTATAAGGAGACCTGCATGGATGAGACTGTGTGTGATTTTTTGTGGAGCCCTTTAAATCTTTTTTTCATCAATGCTGCTTTTGATGGATCTTGCCCGTTTGGACCCACATTGCACACTTTCCTGCAGTGAGAAAATGGAAAGGCCTTGTCTGCTCTTGGAATCTGTTTCTCTACTCCGCAAAGATCCTTTTCTAGGTATTGGGGCAGTGGTGAGAAGATGCGATTCCAGAAATCTCCAGGATCTTTTCAGGTCTCGCATGGGGAATTTTTTCCCATAGGCAGCGGGGGGAAATAATAATGGAAGACACCATCCTCATGGCAGAGGGGGGTCCACAAAACCAAGTGTCTCAAGATTCCTTCTTGGTCAGGCTCTTTCAGTGCTCCTGAAATATTGCCCAACTGTTCTTCTCTGGAGGCATTCAGGGGGCACTTTTCCTTGCACCCAAACACCTGGGCAGACATCAGAAGAGATTCTTGGGTGCAAAGGATCATATCTAGAGGCTTTTTCATTCCTTTTTCACAAAACCCCTCACAAAAGAAATGTCTCCCTGATGTTCCACCCAATCAGAGGGAGTTAGCAACATTAGAAATCCAAAAGCAGATAGAAAAGGGAGTCATCCAAAAGGTCCCACCAGACCAAGCAGGATCCGGGATTTACTCAAGGTTCTTTTTATTGCCAAACAAATCAGGGGACCTGAGACCTATTCTAGATCTTAGTCATTTAAATCAGTTGAATTCCAAGTACATTCTGCTCCTTCTACAGAAGGATGACTGGATGTGCTCTATAGATCTTCAAGATGCGTACTATCACATCAAAATAAACAGGCAGTTAGAAGATATGTGCACTTTAAGCTGGAAACCAGTTTATTAGTTCAGGGCCCTGTCCTTTGGTATCATCACAGTTCTCAGGGTGTTAACCAAATGCATGACAGTGGTGGCAGCTCATCTCATACTGCATAGATTCAGTGTGTTTCCTTATTTAGATGACTGGCTGTTTTCTGCACCAACCAAGCATTGCTTAGAAAAGACAGGGATTTCTTACACCAGCTGTGTCCAATTTTAGGGAGGCAGTAAATCTTTTCAAATCCCAATTTCAACCAGTTCAAGTCTTGGAGTTTATAGGAGCTTGCCTGGACACAGTCAGACAGTTCGCATTCTTGCCTCAGAGCAGAATTCATTCCCTAAGATTGAATGTCAGAGAGATTCTAGACCATCCCCATCCTCCTGCAAGACTGGTTCTTCAGGTCTTCGGTTCGATGGCTGCAATGATCACCCCATTTCCCATGGGTCAATTTCACATGAGAATTCTCCAATGGACTCTGGTATGAAGGTTGATGCTTCGGCATCCAGTAAAGAATCCTATAAAGATTTTGTGGGCTTACAAGGATCCCCTACTTTGGTACATCCAGTCCAACGAGCTCTGTCAGGGACCTCCATTCATTTTCC